>NC_139018.1:170876238-171007349 GCF_964374135.1 Grampus griseus
CCAGCAGAATGACCAACTGCTAATGACATGAGAAAGGACTCCCAAGGATGTGGTGAACAGAACTCTGGACTGGAAATTGGAGGCACTGAAATTGTCTTCCCAATGTGCAATGAAACCACTCTGAAATCTGGGGCAAATCCGTCTCGTTCTCCTCTGCTATAATTAGATTTATTATTCCTTCTGTGTTATTATTTTTAAATTAACAATCTTACTTTGTATCTTTTTAATGTGTAATCTTCTGTTTGTGTTGATGACATTGGATTTCCATTTACGATTGGGACACAAGGTTTCTTTGAAATAAATTTATTAAAATAAAAAAGGAAAAACTTTATTGATGAGAACTGATATCAAGAAAAAGTTTCAATAAATTGCATTACAATGCAGTGAATAACCATATAAATCCTGAAACTGGCCTGTCTGGATTGAAATCCAGGTTCTGCCTTTACTGGCAGTGAAACCTTGGTTCTGCATCTGTAATGAGGATCATGAGGCTACCTACATCACAGTAAAAATTAAATAAGATAATACATATAAAGTTCTTAGAAAAGTGTCTTGCATATCTATGTGTGTTGTTTTTATATTTGAACATGAAAATGACAAAAGTGATTTAAAGGTTACTAGAATGGAAAACACTTTTCCTAATGTCCTAATTCCATAGAGATTTAGAAGTTATGCAGAACCATAGAAGTTTATGCAGAACCAAATTCTTGGTTCCAGAACTTGGATTAGAATTAATTTTCTTGAGTCCTGCTCTAATTTTATTTACCTATTTGTTTTTCATCAGTGTTTTTTACATTGCCACTGCCACTTGAACAGGCCAAATAAAGCACTGCTGCGATATGAACTTCAAAGTACGAAAGGGAGAGTGCCCTGTTAGCAGAAATATATCGTCACAGAAGGAAAAGTTGTAAAAATAGCCATTTTATCCAAGAATCTCTGATCTTTTCTATTATGTTAAACATACTGATGATTATTTCTGTTCCTGGTTTTTGGAGGAAGTGAGAAAGCAAATGGGTAGCTGGTCGGTAAGTGATAAAGACAGCACTTCTCCCAGCTGTGGATAACTTTGCAGTATGGATAACCTACAATCCTCAGCAACCTGACAGAGTCACTGAAAAGTTCCCACAATTCTTAACTCTTCATTTTCCTTATTAACCATGGAACCACAGAATCATCCTTTAACCACTCATTTTTTTACTGATTACATCAATTAATAAGTTGCATTTCATTAGTTTATTCATTTTCATGAGTGCCCTTTTGGCTAACACACACAAAAGCAGGAAGCTACACAAGGGTGTAATTTAATCTTTCTTTAGACTATCTCCTAATCATTCACTTTTTAAAAAGGTGATCAGAATATGAACCTCTGTCTTGTGGAGCTGGGTGTTTCCTTAAATGAGTACAGTAATTGTGCCCCTGTTAGGAGCTTCTTAAAAGTTTTCAAGAAAATACAATTTGAGATAAATAATGCTGATTAGACACCCTCCCATGAAAGAAATAATAGAAAGAGATCAGGTGATAAATGAAGTGGATGTTGCTCTATGAAAGCAGATGGTGATAAATGGAGGACTGGTGCTGTGGCTCACACTAGCACTTCTGGAAGCAGCCTCACGATTTCTAATTGTGTTTTAGTTTTGCAGACCAGTCATTTATACGAACAGTAACATTAAAGTGATAAATGAGGAAGAAGCAGGTTGTCTAATCAGCAGAGAAGCAGTGATGCAGCTCAGATCAAAAGAAGAGTCATTCTGTTTCTTTTCCACGTTAATAAGTAAGGCATGGAAGGATCATTTGGTTTGAAGGGAATTTTACCAAATATGCAACCACTCATATAAGTAAATTATTCTCATATAGCCTTTCCTTTCTTTTCAAAAGAAGTTTGCTTTTTATTTTAGTCCCCTTCAAGTAAGCTTTTATTTTAAGCACCTAAAAGAAAGAATTGTGGTAAGTCAGTGCTATAAAAAAGGTCATTTCTTGTACCTTAACTATTAGCTCTTTCAAAAATTTAATATTAACTACAGACCACCCTGCTGTGACTTGTGATTTTGCAAGGAAAGCACAGCCAGCAATTCTGTACTGGATTTGGGTTTCGATGCACCAACTATTCGATGCACCAACTATTATTTCGATGCACCAACTATTAAGTGTATTTTTAATTAAGGTTATACATATCTCATAAGTGATGGAAAAGATTTTTAAGAAAGTGTATGAGCATCTTAGTGTTAAAAATGTACACTTACTAATAAAAAATGAATATTCACTAATTAAACTACCTACCATTGACACTAATTCCATTTTATGTATTTTTACAAAATAACTCTATTAATGAATAAATGTTAAAGTTTATTCAGGCAGTAAAACTGTTTTTTGGTAACTCCTTGGTATCCTGAAGTGATGTTTTTTCTGGTTCAGAAAATAACTTTCCTTTCCCTCAAGATTAATAAACTTACTTTCCACTTTGGGGATTCTCATGTGCTCTTATTTCCAGCCAGATTTCAATAATACGTACTATTAAGTTTTTAATTCATTTTTCCATTTGTGTCTATATTCTGGGATCACATCAAACGGTTCCAAATGTCACCGGTTCCACTGTGCACATGTATTTAATCTCTTTTGAAGGTGTTTTAAAATGTGTTATTATTCTTTTTTTACTCTAAATTTTGAATTTATGTATTTATTACTTACTTGGCTTCAAAAATACTAGAAAGGCATCACGGTTACATAAAAAAACCAAATAACATAATACAAGAGAGGAAAAAAAGAACAAGGAGAAGATTAAATAAGGAAAGTAGGAAAAAGTAAGAAAAGTAAAGAAATTTAATAAAATCACGAGTGTGACTTTGCTACAACGGCATGCCGTAAAGAAGGCAAGCAAACTACAGTACATGGGCTAAATCTAACCTACTCTTTTTTTTTTCTTTTGGTGGTAAGAACACATTAGACGCACCCTCAACAAATTTTTAAGTGCACAGTAGGGTACTGTTCATGACAAGCACAATGTCGTATGTAGATCTCTTGAACTTACTCACCTTATATGACTAAAACTTTATATCCATTAAGCATCAACTCTATTTTCCCCACCCCAAATACTGGCAACCATTAATACTCTGCTTCTGTTTCTCTGTTTGATTATCTTATATACCTCATGTAAGTGGAATCATGCAGTATTTGCTTTCTGTGTTTATTTCATGTAGCATAATGTTCTTCAGGTTCATCCATGTTGTTGCATATGGCAGGAATTCCTTCCATTTTTAAGGCTGAATAGCATTTCACTGTGTGTAAATACCACATTTTCTTTTTTCTTTTATAAATTTATTTATTTTATTTATTTATTATTTTTGGCTGCGTTGGGTCTTTGTTGCTACTCTACGTTGCGCTGCATGGGATTCTCACTGCAGTGCCTTCTCTTGTTGCGGAGCATGGGCTCTAGGCACACGGGCTTCAGTAGTTGTGGCACGCTGGCTCAGTAGTTGTGGAGCCCAGGCTTAGTTGCTCCACGGCATGTGGGATATTACCGGACCGCGGCTCGAACCTGTGTCCCCTGCACTGGCAGGAGGATTCTTAACCACTGAGCCACCAGGGAAGCCCTATACCACATTATCTTTATCCATTCATCTACTGATGGACACTTGGGGTTTTCCATACCTTGGTTATTGTGAATAATGCTGCAATGAACATGAGTGCAGATATTTCTTCAATATCCTGATTTCCATTCTTTTGTTCTGTTCCAGAAGTGGCCTTGCAGAAACATACGAAAATTCTATTTTTAATATTTTGAGGAATCTCCATGCTGTTGTCCATAGTGACCAAACCATTTTATATCCTCAACAACAGTGGAAGCATTCTGATTTCTCTACATCCTTGCCAACACTTATCTTTTAAAAAATAATGACCATTCTAACAGGTGTGAGGTGATAGCCATAGCTTTGATCTGTATTTCTTTGATTATTTGTGAGTGAGAACATTTTAATATACCTGTTGGCCATTTGTATGTCTTCTTTGGAGAAATGTCTATTCAAGTCATTCACCCAATAAAAGACTATTAGAAAAATCATACATCAACAAACTGGATAACCAATAAGAAATGAACAAATTCTCAGAACATACAACCTACCAAGACTGAATCATGAAGAAACAGAAAATCTGAACAGATCAATTACTAGTAAGGATGTTTAATGGGTAATCAAATACCTTCCAACAAACAAAAGTCCAGGACCAGATGGCTTCACTGGTGAATTCTACCAAACATTTAAAGAATTAATACCAATCCTACTCAAACTCTTCCAAAAAATAGAAGAGAAGGGAATATTTCCAAACCATGTTTATGAATCCAGCATTACCCTAATTCTAAGGCCAAACAAGGATACTATAAGAAAACTATAGGCCTATGTTCCCAATAAACACAGATGCAAAAATCCTGAACAAAATACTAGCAAACTGAATTCAACAGCACATTAAAAGAATCATACACCATGATTGGGATTTATTCCTAGGACACAAGGTAGTTCCAACATATGAAAATCAATTAATGTGATACACTGCATTAACAGAATGAAGGATAAAATTCATATGCTCAACGCCATAGATGCAGAAAAAGCACTTGACAACGTTAAGTACACTTTCATGATAAAAACTCTCAACAAACTAGGCATAGAAGGAATGTACCTCAACATAGTGAAGGTCATACATGAAATGACCACAGCTAACATCATATTCAACTGTCAAAAACTGAAAACTCTTCTCTAAGACCAAGAATAAGACAAGGATTCTCCCTCTTGTCACTTACATGCAATACAGTACTAGAAGTTCTAGTCAGAGAAATTAGGGGTGCTAATGTATAAAAGAGAGTTCATCTGTTTACTTTGGTTTGTATAAGTTAAGTGCTAGCATTTTAAGTCTACTTAAGGACATATAAAGAGAATGTAAAAAATTAGAGAAAAAAATAACAAAAGAAACCAACAATTTGGATATAATTATTGCTCTGAATGCCTTAGTCCTGTCTGCTTTTGGTTTTCCATAACTCATTACTTTCTAGTTGTCTTCCAGTTTTCAGTTTAAAAGCCACTTTCCCCCCATACATTCCTAGACTCCTCAAAAATGAACTGGGTACCCCACAAGTTTACCCAAACAGCACCCTGTCAAATCCCTTGTTGTAGCACTGGAAACATTCCCCGTAAAGGCCTATTTGCTTGTCTATTTCCCCAGCAGAACATCACTGCTATGATCTAAACGTGTCATGCCAACATGTATATGTTGAAATCCTAACCCCCAAGGTGATAGTATTAGGAGGTGGGTCTGTGGGCGTCATTAGGTCCTGAGGGTGGAGTCCTCATGAATTGGAGTAGGATCCTTTTAAGAGGTCCCAGAGAACTTTCTACCCCCGTCCACCATGTGAGAACACAAGAAAGTGCTATTTATGGGCCAGGAGATGGGCCCTCACCAGCCACCAAACCGAACCTGCTGGCACTATGATCTTGCCCTTCCCAGCCTCCTGAATGATAAGAATAAATGTCTGTCGTTTACAAGCCACCCAGTCTCTGGTATTTTGTTATAGCCGTTCAAACGGACTAAGGCAATCACCTTGAAGGCAAGAAGACAGCTAAGTGTACTTTTGTAGACCCAACAATGGGCTCAGTATTTGCTATAGTGTAAACGCTTACACGGTAATGCTTTGTGACTGACTGAAATGGCAGTAGTTTTGTGGAAACTGTAATGACACCATAGTATGAAAAGTGGAGGTCCTACTGAGTATCACCCTTGAAAACTACTGATTTGGAAGACCATAAATCATACACTCTTAAGAGACTAAAAGTGTTCATTTCTCTTGTCCATTTCTGCTTTTATAAGAGTCAAGAATAAAGGTCTAACTTCTTCTGTATGGGACTTAGCAAGGCCTGAACAATGAAGTGTTATTGCAATGGTTATTGTTGTATTTTAGATGGTAGAAGATTTCAATGAGCTTTTTCCTTTAACATGTAAAATTTTCTTCTTAGAAGTTCCTCTTCTATCAAAGGACAAGAATAGAATCACACATTACATTTTCTCATTTATTTGCATTTGTGAACTGCTTTCGGTGACAGGAAGTAGGAAATTTCAGCCAAGGTGATGATTTTTACCTGTCTTCTTTCCCAAAGTTTATATTTAACTTGTTCAGCATCCAGGTCGTAGCAGAAGAACGTGCCTGATGATGACTACATTGGGAAATTATTCACTTCTTTGTTCCTGCTTTTGCAAACAAGCAAACAAAGAATAGCTTGAACCAATATTAATATAAATGGGTACCTCATTTGGTTTTCTGATTTTTTTCTTTTGGGAAATAAGAAAAAATGCTTCTACACTGGACCCATTCTTCCTGTGACATGAACGATCTATGGATGACACCTGAACTTTTTTCCTTGTGCACATCCTTCCCACCAAAAACCTCCATAATGACTTGAACTGGCAGCTGCTATGTTCTCGATAGGCAATTTGCACTTTTCATAAACTTATATTTTTCTACTTATATGTTGAACAAAGATTTAGTGGATGCATCCTACAGTAAAACACAGTTCCAGTAATCAAAAGAACTTTCTGTTATGTTTGTTATTCTAAGCGTTATGTGGTTGTGACTAAGATTTTTAAAACAGGCTAACAGTGTGACAGGAAGGTTCTGAGTTAGGTATAAAGAAAAGGAGGCTCAAAAATTGGAAAGGCTCAAACTCTGCATTTCATATTGGTGAGGATATGGTTTTTCCTCAAGCCCAGGAGTCAAAAGAAAAGGTTAAATCTAGGATTTTTTTTTAAGATCGTACTAAAATATACATGTATAAACCTAGAGGGTAAGTCTTGTTTGGAGATTAACAGTGTTCTAAACCCAGACATTGGTTCACTGGTTCTTCTTTCTTCTCTACCTAATTAAGAAGACTAAGTGTATTTCTTAACAGTTAGTAATGAATATCGAACTTACTGAAACCTTCCCTTTCTTTGCTCAGCTCTGGCTTCTTCGGTAGCTGAGCCGCTACCCTGGCTACACACGAAAAAATGATGGGAGCTGAAATACAGGGCCACCCAATATGACAGTAGAACCTTTTCCAAGGGCAACAAACAGGTTTTACTTAGCATTCAGTGTTTGGAAGCATGCTCATTATTTTAGCTAGATTAAAAATATACAAGAACCCAAAAATATAATTAAGCAAAGCCTAGAGCAAAGCATTTACAAATGTGGTGGATGAAAACAATGAGATGATTTTGAGACACCTGATCTGGTTGATTTCTCTTTCTCTCCAAACAAAGTATTAATTTAAAAAAAGGCAGACTTCACATGATGAACTATTTAACTTTCTACAGCATACCCACAATTCCAATAACATTAAGCACTTGGGATATTCAGCATCTGAATAATGCAGTCTTTTATTATACAAAGTTTCCTTGATAAGGGGCAAAAATTACATTTCAGATTCTGCTCTATCTCTTGCATCTTTGCTATAAGTTGTCCCTAGATTAGTGTCATTAATCATATTTTGTAGACAAAGAAATGAGATACACAGTGAAGAGTGATTTTTTTAAGATATTAAAAGTTTGGAAGATAAAAAAGATTTTACTTTACCAGCTTCTAGTTCATACTAATCTTTTTAAAATATCCATTCCATAATTTACAAACAATTTGTATAAAAACAACAGTAAAAATCTGAAAATGGTGTCATCCTCTGTGAGCTTTTCTTTATTAATAGTGAGATTGCCAAAATAATTTATCATTATCTACTACTATTGACTCTAATACTTTATTATAAAAGCATTTTTATTTTAATGAGCAAGTTATATACAAGCTTACTTGAAGACCGAGTCAAACAATTTGGTTGCAGAAAAATAATAGCTCTACAATTATATCTCATATTCAATTCTGCAAAGCAAACATCTTCCACTATGGAGACTTTACCCCAAACCATATTCTACTCTTCAGTATGGAAGGCATAAGCAGAATTCTTCTTAACCACAAGCAGCCTACTTCTCCCTTATCCTTGAGGATCAACTATTGGGGCAGAAAAGAAGTTTTGAGCCCTAACTTTCTACTAACCCGCAATTATAAGTGATGTGAGTGGGATTATTGGTTTGTAACAGACATTCGTCCTGCCGCACTACCTAGAAACATTAGCTTAAAAATAGATAGAAGTGGTCTTGCAAAATAGAAAGTTCTTTAGGTCAAATAAATAAAGAGGGAATAATAAATCAAAAAAGTAAAATCGCAAACTGATGGTGAGTAATGAGCTCCTTGCTTATCTGGAGGCTGAATTTATACTGCCTGTATGCTTGGGATCAAAAGCTGAAAATATTAATAACTGGTCCCAAGAGGAAAAACAAGAGCACACTAAAGCTAAAGCCAGAAGAAGGAAGGAAACAATAAACATTAGAGCAAAATTTCATGAATTAGATAATGGAAGCACAATTGAGAAAACCAGTGAGCCAAAGTTATGTGAAAGATCAACAAAATAGTGAAACTTTAGCTAGACAGATCAGCAAAAAAGAGAGAAGACTAAAATAACTAAAATAAGGAATGAAAAAGGGGACATTACTACCAACCTTATAGAAATAAAAAGGATTACAAGCGAATACTATGAACTACACATCAACAAATTTAGATAACTTAGATAAACTGAACAAAATCTTAGAAAAACATAAACTACTGACTCTGAAAGAAACAGATAATCTGAATAGCCATATAACAGGTAAACAGGTTGAATTAGTAATGTGACAACTTCCCACAAAAAAAGTTCAGGCCCAAATGGCTTTACTGGTGAATTCCACCAAACAGTTAAAGAATAATTATACCAATTATGCATAAACTATTCCAAAAATAGAAAAGCAGTAAATACTTCCCAACTCATTCTATAAAGCCAGTATTACCCTGATACCAAAGCCAAAGACCTCGTAACAACAGAGAACTAGAGACCAATATCTCTTATGAATATAGATGCAAAAATCCTTGACAAAATACTAACACACAGAATCCAACAACATGTAACAAGTATATATTATACACCATTATAAATTGGGATTTACCCTGGGAATTCAAGGTTGTCTTACCATCAGAAAATTGATTAATGTAATAACTCATTAATACAATGAAGGACAAAACCACATGATGATCACCCAAGAAAAGCATTTGATAAAATCCAATATCCTTTATTATAACAACGCTCAAGAAACTAGGAGTACAAGGAAATTTCCTCAACCTGTTAAGGGGCACCTACGAGAAGTTCACAGCTAACATCATACTTGGTATTGAAAAACTAAATTCTTTTCCCCTAAGATCGGGAACAATACAAGGATGTCCACTCATGTAACTTCTATTCAACATTCCACTAAGGGTCTATCCAGGCCAATTAAGCAATATAGTGAAATAAAAGGCATTCAGATTGGAAAGAAGTAGAACTATCTCTATTTGCAGATGAAAGAAACTTGTATATAGAAAATCCTATGGAATATCATGAAAAGATTACTAGAAATAATTAGTTCACCAAAGTTGCAAGATCCACATCAACACAAAATATATAAAAATCAATAGCATTTCTATACTAGTGATGAACAATCCGAAAAAAGAAAATTAAGAAAACAGTTACAGGGACTTCCCTGGTGGCGCAGTGGTTAAGAACCCATCTGCCAATGCAGGGGACACGAGTTCAAGCCCTGGTCCGGGAAGATCCCACATGCCGCGGAGCAACTAAGCTTGTGCACCACAACTACTGAGCCTGCGCTCTGGAGCTCGCGAGCCACAACTACTGAGCCTGTGTGCCACAACTACTGAAGCCCATTCGCCTAGAGCCTGTGCTTCCCATCAAGAGAAGCCGCCGCAGTGAGAAGCCCGCACACCTCAACAGAGAGTAGCGCCCACTCGCTGCAACTAGAGAAAGCCTGTGCACAGCAACAAAGACCCAACACAGCCAAAATTAAACAAATAAATAAATAAATTTATAAAAAAAGAAAACAATTACATTCACAGTGACATCAAGTGAACAAATATGAACAAATTTAACAAAATAAATGTAAAATATATACTCTGAAAACTACAAAATATTGTTGAAAGAAATTAAAGATGACCTAAATAAACAAAAAGACATCACGTTTATGAATAAGATGACTTAATATTGTTAAGATGGCAATATCTTCAAACTGATCTATGTTTTTAATCAACAAAATACTTATTGAAATACCAGCTGGCTTTTTGTAATTGACAAGCTGATTCTAAACTCCAAAGGGAAATTCAAGGGACCAACAATAACTAAAACAATCTTGAAAAAGAAGAACAGAGTTGGAGGATTTACGCTTTCTGATTTCAAAGCTTACTATAGAGCGACAGCAATCAAGACAGTGTAGTATTTGCATAAGGATCAACATATGCATCAATGGAACAGAATTGAGAGCACAGAAACAATTCTTCACATTTCTAGTCAATCTATTTTCCACAAAAGATCAAATACAATTTGATGGGGGAAAGAATAGTCTCTTCAACAATGATGATCTACATTCTTTACAAAAGTCTATGGAATATTTCCCCAAAATTATTATATGCTGGACCAAAAATAAACAGTAGGTGACTTGAAAGTTCAAACATCTTTTTATTTTTAATGGCACCTACCAACTATTCAAAATGGCAGGTGATAGGTTGGACTGAGGGTATTATGAGATGTTACTAAAAGGTTGTAGGGGTAATTCACAAATTTAAAACCTGATCGATCTTATCTTGAGAAGAATAGAGATGACTGAAAACAGAAATTCTTCCACTGCCAGGATATTCTCACCATTTCTTGTGTTTCACACCAGTTCCCTCTATTTGGCAGTGGTCACAGCTGATAGTGGCTCTGGACTAATATACCTTCAAATTCATTACCAGGGAGAAGAGAAGCTTCTCTAGCCCAGCCACAGGGGGAACATTCTTATTGTCTTGGGTTGGGAATGCATCCCCCTGGATGGACCAATTACTAAGGCAAAAAATGTTGATGGGTATTAGATAAAATAATCTAAACAATATGTTTGATGCCTATTATCTTCTTTGCTTCCACTTTGTACTACAATGATCTCCATCCAAACTGAAAAAATAAAACTTGCTTCTAACCTGGGGGATTGGAGATGCCCCAGAAAATGTTCAGTAATCCCTTTCTACTGTATGCTTGGCTGTACTGTGAATACGAATTCAATAAGACTTTCCTAAGAACTAGGATAAGGGGATTCTCTCTAATTACACCCATGCCACCTCCTTTTCTGGTTTTAAAGCCAAACACAAGCATAATAAACCTATGTAGCCTCACAGGGAAATATCACCTACCATTGATTTGTTTCTTCATCTTTCCTTCACCTTCTCACCTGCATCAGACATTTTGCCTTAATTACTATAATGATGAGGATATGCCCCTTTTGCCACAGAGGACAATCAAAGCAGGGGTAGACAGTAGGCTTCATGTTATACAGTACTTTGTGCAAAAACAATGAACCACAACCAATGAGAAAGGTAAAACGCTAAGACATGGAAGCAACCTAAATGTCCATTGACAGATGAATGTATAAAGAAGATGTGGTACATATATACAATGGAATATTAGCCATTAAAAAGAGTGAAATAATGCCATTTGCAGCAACATGGATGGGCCTAGAGATTATCATACTAAGTGAAGTAAGTCAGACAGAGAAGGGCAAATAAGATATGATATCGCTTATAAGCGGAATCTAAAAAAATGGTACAAATAAACTTATTTACAAAACAGAAACAGACTCACAGACTTAGAGAATGAACTTATGGTTACCAGGGGGGAAGGACTGGGGGGAGGGAGGGATAGATTGGGAGTTTGGGATTGACATGTACACACTGCTATATGTAAAATAGATAACCAGCAAGGACCTACTGTACAGCACAGGGAGCTCTGCTCAATACTCTGTAACAACCTAAATGGGACAAGAATTTGAAAAAGAATAGACACATGTATACGTATAACTGAACCACTTTGCCAGTACACCTGAAACTAATGCAACATTGTTAATCACTATACTCCGATATAAAATAAAACTTAAAAAAAAAGAAAAGGTAAAAAGTACTGGATACTTAATACATGCTTGACACTTTGCATGATCCTCTCTTTTAATTTTAACCACAAACGTATGAGAAGGTACCATTTTATAGAGGAGGGTCCAGCAATGGTTAAGATGATATGCACAAGGTCACCAGGTCCTTAGTAGCAGTAAAAAGCAAGCACCTGTGTCCATGCTCGTTACCAGCGTATTATACTCCCTTCCTGAGTTTTAGCAAAGAAGAAGCTTTCAGCATTTAAGAGAAATGGCATATCATGTAGGAGTTTAATATTTTTTAAGTAAGTTATTTGTTATGCAAATATAGGTCTTTTCACATATGATCCCATGATCTTTTGGGTAATTTAAATGCCCTGTTCAACTTATCTCCTCCATTTGGGTGATTTATTCAAAATATTTGTTTTGATTTTATGAAATGGGAAAGTTCCTTTGAGACTCCTTCATAAAGAGAGGAGGGCAGGAGGATGCTAAGAGTGGACGAGAGTATTATTGGTAATTTCTGGGGTCTGACCTCTCCAACATGCAGAGACTTCCTCTTTTGAGCTGTGTCTGCCACTGCCTTTGAGACAAATAAGTCATAGGGAGTCTGGTCAGTTGAGAACTGCTATATCATTCCATCGCTTTAATGAGGGGCAAGAATGGTTTACTACAGAACATCATTTAGACACAATTCCCATTTAATCCATATATAAATTATATATATGAATTCATATTCCAATAAAAAATACCATTCACGGATTTATCATGTTGGTATGCACTGTGTGATTCCTTATGGAGTCCCACGGAGCCAAGTGTTATGGTAGCAAACCTGAAACGTTTTATGAATTCCTGTCCACCTGCTCCAGGAATAAACTAAAGTTTTCATTATTAGAGTTACTATATTTTCTTCTCAAACCAGAAGGATACTGTTCTGCTCAGCTGGGTCATCAGTGAAAGGTATATAACATCCATCTTGTAACCAACTTTAGTCAGACCCTTTAATTAATGGCTGAGGAATCTGCTTTATCTTTTAAAAGGATAAAATCTAATTGTGGTTCAAATTAAACAGTCTAATGGAAGTGATCACAAAGCAATTGATCAAAACTAATGGGTGAGTAGTTTTGCTTTCATTAAATAAAACTCCTGTTTGTTTAGCATAAACACCTTGCTGGACTTAACTCTGGTTATCGCTGTGTCAGAACCCCTGGAGGAAGAATAGCCAATTATTTTGGGGGCTATTTTTAAAAAGGAGAATTGAGTTTAAAAAAATTAAAAGTATGTCTTCTAACTTTCCTGTTCAAAAAACATTTCTAATATTTCTAACATATACTATAGTTAGGGATAAAAATAAGTAATACAACCCATGACAATAGAAGACAGAAAACTGAAAATGAGTGCAGTGAATTTTGCCATCTTGAAATTAATATTTTTTTAATATTTTTATTTTTTATTTTTCTTGCAGTTTT
Source organism: Grampus griseus (assembly GCF_964374135.1). Classification (NCBI taxonomy): domain Eukaryota; kingdom Metazoa; phylum Chordata; class Mammalia; order Artiodactyla; family Delphinidae; genus Grampus; species Grampus griseus. The sequence continues at coordinate 170,889,738 of NC_139018.1, forward strand.
ATTGAGATATAACTGACATATGGGACTGTGTAAGTTTAAGGTGTGCAGCATAATGATTTGACATACATACATCATGAAATGATGACCACAGTAAGTCTAGTGAACATCTGTCATCTCATATAGATACAAAACCAAAGAAATAGAGAAAAAATATCGTTCCTTATGATAAGAACACTTGGGACGTACCCTTTTAACAACTTTCATATATAACGTACAGCAGTGTTAAATATACTTACCATGATGTGCATTACATCCCTAGTACTTATTTATCTTATAACTGGAGGTTTGTTCTTTTTGACCACCTTCATCCAATTCCTACACCCACATCCAACCTCTGGTAACCACAAAACTGATCTCTTTTTCTATGAGTTTCATTATTTGTTTTTGAACTATAATTGACCTACAACACTAGGTTAGTTCCCAGTGCACAACACAGTGGTTCAATAGTTCTATACATTCAAAGTGATCACCACAATAAATCTAGTGATTACTGGCTATACTCCCCACACTGTACATTTCATACCATAACTGGAAGTTTGTACCTCTTAATTTCCCTCACCTATTTCTCTCAATCCCCCACCCCCTCCCCTCTGGCAACCACCTGTTTGTTCTCTGTATCTATGACTCTGTTTCTGTTTTGTTGTTTGTTCATTTGTTTTGTTTTTCAGATTCCATATATAAGTGAAATCATACAGTGTTTGTCTTTCTCTGACTTATTTAACGTAGCATAATACCCTTTAGGTTCATCCAAGGCACCCCAAATGGCAATATTACATTCTTTTTTTATGGCTGAGTAATATTTCATTTTATATATCTATATATATACACACACACACACACACACACATATACATATATCTCACATCTTTATCCATTCATATATTGATGGGCACTTAGGCTGTTTCCATATTTGGCTATTGTAAATATTTCTGCAATTAACAAAGGTGCACATAGCTTTTGGAAAAGCACTTTCGTTTTCTTCAGATAAATACACGGAAATAAAATTTCTGGGTCATATGGTAGTCCTATTTAGTATTTTGACAAACTTCCATACTGTTTTCCACAGTGACTGCACCAGTTTCCATCTGCACCAGCAGGGTGGGTTTCCATCTCCACCATCTCCACATCCTTGCCAACATTTGTTGTTTGTGTTCTTTTCGATGATAGCCATTCTAACAGGTAGAAGGTGATATCTCCCTGTGGTTTTAATATGCGTTTCTCTGATGATTAATGATGCTGAGCATCTTTTCATATGCCTGTTGGCCATCTGCATATCTGCTTTGGAAAAATGTCTATTCAGGTCCTCTGCCCACTTTTTAATCAGGTTGTTTCTTTGATGTTCAGTTGTATGAGTTCTTTGTATATTTTGGATATTAACTCCTTATTGGATATATCATTTGCAAATATCTTCTCCCATTCAGTAGGCGGCCTTTGCATTTTGTTGATAATTTCCTTCGTGTGTAGAATTTTTAGTTTGATGTAGTCCCTTTTGTTTATTTTGGCTTTTGTTTCCTTTGCCTGAGGAGCTATATCCAAAAACTTACTGCTAAGACTGATGTCAAAGAGTGTGCTGTCTATGCTTTCTTCCGGACATTTTATGGTTTCAGTTCTTACATTTAAGTCTTTAATCCATTTTGAGTTTATTTTTGTGCACAGCATGAGAGAGTAGTCCAGTTTTCCCAACACTGTTTACTGAAAAGGCTGTCTTTTTCCCATTATATATTTTTGCCTCCTTTCTTGTAAGTTAATTGTCCATATAAGTGTGAGTTTATTTCTGCACTCTCTCTTCTGTTCCATGGATCTATGTGTCTGTTTTTGTGCCAGTACTATACTGTTTTTATTACTGTAGCTTTGTAGTACAGTTTGAAATTAAGAGGCGCAATACCACCATCTTTGTTCTTTCTCAAGATAGTTTTGGCTATTCACAGTCTTTTGTGTTTCCTATGGTCATTTTAACAATATTAATTCTTCTGATCCATGAGCACGGGATATCTTTCCATCTGTTTGAGTCATCTTCAGTTTCTTCTATCAGTATCTTATAGCTTTCCAAGTACAGGTTTTTTACCTCCTTAGATTTATTCCTAGCTATTTTATTCTTTTTGATGCAAATGTAAATGGGATTGTTTTCTTATTCTCTCTGACAGTACACTGTTAGTGTATAGAAATGCAACAGATCTTTACGTTTAAATTTTGTGTCATCTAACTTTACTGAATTCATTGATAAATTCTAGTAGTTTTCTGGTGGCATTTTCAGGATTTTCTATGTATAGTATCATGCCACCTACAAACAGTGTTGATTTTACTTCTTCTTATCCAATTTGGATTCATTTTATTTCTTTTTCTTGTCTGACTGTTGTGGCTAGGACTTCCAAAACCATGTCGAATAAAAGTGGTGAGAATGGGCCTCCTTGTCTTGTTCCTGATCTTAGAGGAAATGCTTTTAGCTTTTTCCTTTTGAGTGTGATATTGGCCGCGGGCTTGTCATATAGGGCATTTTGTTGAGGTGTGTTCCTTCTATACCAACTTTGTTTAGATTTTTCTATCATAAATGAAAGTTGAATTTTGTCAAAAGCCTTTTCTTCATCTATTGAGATGATCATATGACTTTTATTCTTCAATTTGTCGATGCAGTGCATCACATTGATTGATTCGCAGATAGTGAACTATTTTGTACCCCCTGGGTAAAGCACAACGGATCATGGTATATTATCCTTTTAATATATTGTTGAATTTAGTTTGTTTATATTTTGTTGAGGATTTTTGCATCTATGTTCATCAGTGATATTGGCCTGTAATTTTATTTTTGTGGTATCTGTGTCTGGTTTTGGCATCAGTGTGGTGGCCTCAAAGAATGAATGTGGAAGCATTCCTTCTTCAGCAATTTTTGGAATAGTTTGAGAAGAATAGGTGTTAACTCTTCTTTAAATGGTAAAATTTGGTAAAATTCACCTGTGAAGTCATCTGGTCCTGGATTTTGTTTGTTGGGAGTTTTCTTTTTTTCTTACTGGTTCAATTTCACTACTAGTGCTCAGTCTGTTCATATTTCTATTTCTTCGTGATTCAGTCTTAGAAGATTGTACATTTCTAGGAATTTGTCTCTCATTCTATGAGGCCAGCATTGCCATGTTATCAAAGCCAAGGACAGTACAAGAAACCTCCACACCAATATCCCTTGTGAATATTGATACAAAAATCCTCAACAAGATTCTAGTACAGAATTTAGCAGATAGGTCAACATATGAAAATCAATTATTATAATATACCACATTAATAAAGTCATAAAACTGCATAATTATCCAAATTATTGAAAAGCATTTAAAAAACTTCAACACAATTTCATGACAAAAAAAAACACAAAACAACACACAAACTAAAACAATAAACCACCAACCATGTATAGAAAGAAACCCCCTAAACATAATAAGAGCCATTTGGAAAAACCCACAGCTAACATCATATTCAATGGTGAAAGACGTAATGCTTCCCTTCTAAGATGAAGAAACAAAACAAGATGTCCACTTTTGCCACATCTATTCAACATAGTATAGGAAATTCTGGTCAGAGCAATTAGGCTAAATACATAAATAAAACTTTTTTAAAAACTAAAAGAACCCAAATTAGAAAGAAAGAAATTATCCTTGTTTATAAATAGCATGAAATTATCTTTGTTAAAAAATGACATGATCTTATATGTAGGAATCCCTAAAGATACCACAAATAAACTATTAGAACCAATAAAGAAATTCAGCAAATTGCAGAACATAAAGTCAACAGAGAAAAATCAGTTCTGTTTCTATACAGTAGCAACTAACAATTCTAGAAGGAAATTAAGAAAACAATTCCTTTTACTATACCATTAAGAAGAATAACATACTTTGGAATAAATTCACCCAAGGAGGCAAAAGACTAGTACACTTAAAACTATAAAACACTGCTAAAAGAAATCAAAGAAGACAAATCAAAGGAAAGATATTCTGTGTTCATGGATTAAAAGACTTAATATTGTTAAGATGACAATACTGCCCCCAAATATCTACAGATTCAATACAATATCTACCAAAATTCCAGTGGCATTTCTTTTTTTTGCAGAAACTGAAAACTTATCCAAAACTCACATGGCATCTCAAGGGACCCCAAATGACCAAAACAATTTGAAAAAGAACAAAGTTGGAACGCTAATGTACCCTGATTTTAAAACTTGCTACAAAGTTACAATAATTAAAATAGTATGGTACTAGAATAAAGACAGACATAGAGGAATGGAAACAGAGAGTCCAGAAATGAATCCTCAAATAGTGAATTGATTTTTAACAAGGGTGCCAAGACAATTCAATGGGGAAAATATTTTCAACAAATGGTGCTGAGAAAACCAGATATCCATATAAAAAAGAATGAAGGTGAACTCTTACTTTACACCACGTACAAAAAGAAAAGCTCAAAATGAATCACAGGCCTAAATTCAGGAACTAAAACTATAAAACTCTTAGAAGAAACATAGGGGTAAATCTTCATGACTCTGGATTTGGCAATAATTTACTAGACATGCCATCAAGAGCACAGACAGCAAAAGCAAAAAATAAAAAAGATAAATTGGATTTTATCAAAATTAGAAACTTTTGTGTATAAAGGGATAATAATAAGAAAGTAAAAAAATAGCTCACAGACTGGGAGAAAATATTTCAAATCATCTATCTAATAAGAGATTCATATCCAGAATATATATATATGTATATATATATATATATACAAATATATATATAAAACTCCTACAACTCAAAAAAAATTTAATTCAAAAATGAGCAAAGGGCTTATATAGACATTTCTTCAAAGTGGTATACAAAATGGCCAATAAGCACATAAAAAGATGTTCTGCATCACTAGATATTAGAGAAATAATAATCAAATCCACAATGAGATACCACTTCACATCCATTAGACATTACCAAACTAACAGAAATTAACAGGTGTTATTGAGGATGTGGAGAGACTGGAAGTCTCATACATTGCTGGTGAGAATGTAAAATAGTGCAGCCAGTGTGGAAATATTTGATGTTTTGTCAAAAAATTAAACATGGAATTACCATATGATTCAGCAGTTTCACCCACAGGTAGATACCCAATTGGACAGAAAATGAACTCATATACTTGTACACCAGTGTTCACTGTAGCATTATTCATCATAGGCATAAGGTGGAAACAAAATGTCATGAACACATGAGTGCACAAACAAAATGTATACACTTAAAATGGAGTATTACTTTGAAAAGGAATGAAATTCTGATACATGGTACAACACAAATAAACCTCAAAAGCTTTATGCTAAGTGAAGTAAGAGGGATAAAAAAGGACAGATATTGTTATGATTCCATTTATATGAGATACCTAGAATAGGCAAATTCACAGAGATAGAAAATAGAATAAAGGTTGCCAGGGGCTGAGGGAGGGGAGAATGGGGAGTTATTGTCTAACGGGTATAGAGTTTCCTTTTGGGATGATGAAAAAGTTTGGAAATGGACAGTGGTGATAGTTGCACAACACTGTGAATATACTTAATGACACTGAATTGTATATCTAAAAATGGTTAAAATGGCAAATGTTATGTTTTATACATTTTGCCACAAAAATAAACAAATAATCTTAAAAAATAGAGGGAAGGGGGGTGGCCACCTGTAACAAATATTCTCATTGCTCAAGAACAATGAGGGCTCAAAACCGGCTATTTTAGCAACTTAGAGGTAATAATTAGTAACTTTGATGTGAGTGAATTGGAGGGCTTTAAGAGGAACTGGGAGGATAGAAATTGGGAACAGTGAGGCATTAACTCTTTTGACATTCTATTGCAAAGAGGGGCAAAAAAATAAGGAAGTAAGTGGTAGTAAAAGAGGGATCAAGAAAATGATTTAAAAGTAACTTCAGAGAAATAATGATATATTTGCATGCTGATGGCAATAATCCTGTCGAGCACAAAAAGTTGATGATGAAGGGGAGAGGGAATTGCTGGAGCAATGTTTTCAAGCAGGTGAGGTGGGATGGAATCTAGCACTCAGGCAAAGAACTAACTTTAGATAGGCACATGCATAGTACAACTATGGGACAAACATCAAGGCAGAGTACTATGTGGGTGTGACATGGTGATGGAAGTCTACAGAAAATCTCTTCCAAGTACTTGAATATTTCTCAAGTATGAAGTGTGAGGAAAGGGGAGGAGGTATTGAAGTTTTAAGGACAGAGGTAAAGTTGTGAAATAGTGGTTCAGAAGAATGAGAGACTGAATGAACTGGAAAAGTACAGCACAATTGTCTAGCAACATTAAAAATCCATTTAAACATGGTCTTGAATTTAAAGTAATATCCATCAAGGTAATTATGAGTTTTTCTCAAGTGATGTTCAGCTACATTGGTGCTGGTGTAGAACTGGTGGGAAGTTATAATTAATGAAGGTTGAGGTTTTCCTAATTGAGTATGAAAAAGTAAGAGTGATGCAAAAGAAATATGTGTGTATGTAACAGTGTTTATAAAGACCAAGGAATTTGAGGAAGAATGAGAGGAAGGGAGAAAGAACACCAAGTTGGATTAAGGACAACACAAGTTTTTAGCATCAAGGAATTGGTGGTCTCAATCGTTACAAAGAATTATTGGAATTGAAATAATATGCAGGGAGAGCCGTAATAACAGGGAGTGGTGGTCATGGAATGGAAGTGAGATTTTGGATGGGTTCTAGATATTGGTCACATGAAGGCCTAGAATGTGTGATCCCAAGAGTGAGAGGCTGAGGTTGAACAGAGAATAAAATTATTGCCAGAGAGGAATTCATGGAACTGGAAGACTAGAGGATTGGAAGGATCATCTCTTTGTGGACTGAAATTTTAAAATAATATTGGAAAGGGTTACCACAATAAAGGAGCTAAAACTGTAGAGAAATAAAGAAGTTCATAGATGACATCAAAAGAAGTGATAGATGATAAAATCTTACAATATGGGATATGATTCAAAGTTGGAGAGGCACAGGTGTAACAAAGCAGGACCCTATGGGGCCTTACTGAGACAGATACCCCAAGTCCTCTGCCTGCCTCTTGTTTATAGAAAACCTTTAGTCAAAGAATAAATTTAGTTTTCTGCAGCCAAGTGGCTTTCCCAGTGGTCTGTCTGTGCTTTTTTCTGGATACAAGCTGTGTGGATGAAAGGCTCTTGGTGCTCCAGCCAGGAGTCAGTGCTGTTCCTCTGAGGTGGGAGAGCCAAATTCAGGACACTGGTCCACAAGAGACCTTCCAGCTCCATGTAATATCAAATGGCAAAAATCTCCCAGAGATCTCCATCTCAACACCAAGACTCAGCTTCACTCAATAACCAGCAAGCTACAGTGCTGGACACCCTATGTCAAACAACTAGCAAGAGAGGAACACAACCCCACTCATTAGCAGAGAGGCTGCTTAAAATCATAATAAGGCCACAGACACCCCAAAACACACAACCAGATGTGGACGTGCCCACCAGAAAGACAAGATCCAGCCTCATCCACCAGAACACAGGCACTAGTCCCCACCACCACGAAGCCTACACAACCCACTGAACCAACTTTAGTCACTGGGGACAGACACCAAAAACAACGGGAACTGCTTATCAAACACAGTAAGATAAGCAAAATGAGAAGACAGAAAAACACACAGCAGTTGAAGGAGCAAGGTAAAAACCCACCAGACCTAACAAATGAAGAGGAAATAGCCAGTCTACCTGAAAAAGAAGTCAGAATAATGATAGTAAAGATGATCCAAAATCTTGGAAATAGAATAGACAAAATGCAAGAAACATTTAACCAGGACCTAGAAGAACTAAAGAGGAAACAAGCAATGATGAACAACCAATAAATGAAATTACAAATACTCTAGAAGGGATCAATAGCAGAATAACTGAGGCAGAAGAACGGATAAGTGACCAGGAAGATAAAATAGTGGAAATAACTACTGCAGAGTAGAATAAAGAAAAAACAACGAAAAGAACTGAGGACAGTCTCAGAGACCTCTGGGACAACATTAAACGCACCAACATTCAAATTATAGGGGTCCCAGAAGAAGAAGAGGAAAAGAAAGGGACTCAGAAAATATTTGAAGAGATTATAGTTGAAAACCTCCCTAATATGGGAAAGGAAATAGTTAATCAAGTCCAGGAAGCACAGAGAGTCCCATACAGGATAAATTCAAGGAGAAACATGCCAAGACACATATTAATCAAACTATCAACAATTAAATACAAAGAAAACATATTAAAAGCAGCAAGGGAAAAACGACAGAAAACACACAAGGGAATCCCCATAAGGTTAATAGCTGATCTTTCAGCAGAAACTCTGCAAGCCAGAAGAGAGTGGCAGGACATATTTAAAGTGATGAAGGAGAAAAACCTACAACCAAGATTACTCTACCCAGCAAGGATCTCATTCAGATTTGACGGAGAAATTAAAACCTTTACAGACAAGCAAAAGCTGAGAGAGTTCAGCACCACCAAACCAGGTTTACAACAAATGGCAAAGGAACTTCTCTAGGCAAGAAACACAAGAGAAGGAAAAGACCTACAATAACAAACCCAAAACAATTAAGAAAATGGGAATAGGAACATGCATATCGATAATTACCTTTAATGTAAATGGATTAAATGCTCCCACCAAAAGACACAGACTGGCTGAATGAATACAAAAACAAGACCCATATATATCCTGTCTACAAGAGAACCACTTCAGACCTAGGGACACATACACACTGAAAGTGAGGGGATGGAAAAAGATATTCCATGCAAATGGAAATGAAAAGAAAGCTGGAATAGCAATTCTCATATCAGACAAAATAGACTTTAAAATAAAGACTATTACAAGAGACAAAGAAGGACACTACATAATGATCAAGGGATCGATCCAAGAAGAGGATATAACAATTGTAAATATTTATGCACCCGACATAAGAACACCTCAATACATAAGGCAAATACTAACAGCCATAAAAGGGGAAATCAACAGTAACACAATCATAGTAGGGGACTTTAACACCCCACTTTCACCAATGCACAGATCATCCAAAATGAAAATAAATAAGGAAACACAAGCTTTAAATGATACATTAAACAAGATGCACTTAATTGATATTTACAGGACATTCCATCCAAAAACAACAGAATACGTATTTTTCTCAAGTGCTCATTGAACACTGTCCAGGATAGATCATATCTTGGGTCACAAATCAAGCCTTGGTAAATTTAAGAAAACTGAAATCGTATCAAATATCTTTTCTGACCACAATGCTATGAGACTAGATATCAATTACAGGAAAAGATCTGTAAAAAATACAAACACATGGAGGGTAAACAATACACTACTTAATAATGAAGTGATCACTGAAGAAATCAAAGAGGAAATCAAAAATCCCTAGAAACAAATGACAATGAATACACGATGACCCAAAACCTATGGGATGCAGCAAAAGAGTTCTAAGAGGGAAATTTATAGCAATACAATACTACCTTAAGAAACAGAAAACATCTCAAATAAATAACCTAACCTTGCACCTTGCATGATACAAATAGATGGAGAGATATACCATGTTCTTGGATTGGAAGAATCAACACTGTGAAAATGACTCTACTACCCAAAGCAATCTAAAGCAATTAGAGAAGGAAGAACAAAAAACCCCCAAAGTCAGCAGAAGGAAAGAAATCATAAAGCTCAGATCAGAAATAAATGAAAAAGGAATTAAGGAAATGATAGCAAAGATCAATAAAACTAAAAGCTGGTTCTTTCAGAAGATAAACAAAATTGATAAACCATTAGCCAGACTCATCAAGAAAAAAAGGGAGAAGACTCAAATCAATAGGATTAGAAATGAAAAAGGAGAAGTAACAACTGACACTGCAAAAATACAAAGGATCACGAGAGATTACTACAAGCAACTCTATGCCAATAAAACGGACAACCTGGAATAAATGGACAAATTCTTAGAAATGCACAACCTGCCAAGACTGAATCAGGAAGAAATAGAAAATATGAACAGATCAATCACAAGCACTGAAATTGAAACTGTGTTTAAAAATCTTCCAACAAACAAAAGTCCAGGACCAGATGTCTTCACAGGCGAATTCTATCAAACATTTAGAGAAGAGTTAACACCTATCCTTCTCAAACTCTTCCAAAATATAGCAGAGCGAGGAACACTCTCAAACTCATTCTATGAGGCCACCATCACCCTGACACCAAAACCAGACAAAGATGTCACAAAGAAAGAAAACTACAGGCCAATATCACTGACGAACATAGATGCAAAAATCCTCAACAAAACACTAGGAAACAGAATCCAACAGCACATTAAAAGGATCATACACCATGATCAAGTGCAGTTTATTACAGGAATGCAAGGATTCTCCAATATATGCAAATCAATCAATGTGATACACCACATTAACAAATTGAAGGAGAGAAACCATATGATCACCTCAATAGATGCAGAGAAAGCTTTTGACAAAATTCAACACCCATTTATGATAAAAGCCCTTCAGAAAGCAGGCATAGAGGGAACTTTCCTCAACATAATAAAGGCCATATATAACAAATCCACAGCCAACATCGTCCTCAATGGTGAAAAACTGAAACCATTTCGACTAACATCAGCAACAAGAGAAGGTTGCCCACACTCACCACTATTATTCAACACAGTTTTGGAAGTTTTAGCCACAGCCATCAGAGAAGGTAAAGAAATAAAAAGAATCCAAATCGGAAAAGAAGAAGTAAAGCCGTCACTGTTTGCAGATGACATGATACTATACATAGAGAACGCTAAAGATGCTACCAGAAAACTACCAGAGCTAATCAACGAATCTGGTAAAGTAGCAGGATACAAAATTAATGCACAGAAATCTCTTGCATTCCTATACAGTAATGATGAAAAATCTGAAAGTGAAATTAAGAAAATACTCCCATTTACCATTGCAACAAAAAGAATAAAATATCTAGGAACAAACCTACCTAAGAAGACAAAAGACCTGTATGCAGAAAATTATAAGACACTGATGAAAGAAATTAAAGATGATACAAATAGATGGAGAGATATACCATGTTCTTGGATTGGAAGAATCAACATTGTGAAAATGACTCTACTACCTAAAGCAATCTACAGATTCAATGCAATCCCTATCAAAGTACCACTGGCATTTTTCACAGAAGTAGAACAAAAATTTCACAATTTGTATGGAAAACACAAAAGACTCCGAATAGCCAAAGCAATCTTGAGAACGAAAAATGGAGCTGGAGGAATCAGGCTCCCTGACTTCAGACTATACTACAAAGCTACAGTAATGAAGACAGTATGGGACTGGCACTAAAACAGAAATATAGATCAATGGAATAGGATAGAAAGCCCAGAGATAAATCCACATATGGCCACCTTATCTTTGATAAAGGAGGCAAGCATATACAGTGGAGAAAAGACAGCCTCTTTAATAAGTGGTGCTGGAAAAACTGGACAGGTACATGTAAATTTATAAGATTAGAATACTCCCTAACACCATACACAAAAATAAGCTCAAAATGGATTAAAGACCTAAATGTAAGGCCAGAAACTATCAAACTCTTAGAGGAAAACATAGGCAGAACACTTTATGACATAAATCACAGCAAGATCCTTTTCGACCCACCTCCTAGAGAAATGGAAATAAAAACAAAAATAAACAAATGGGACCTAATGAAACTTAAAAGCTTTTGCACAGCAAAGGAAACCATAAACAAGACCAAAAGACAGCCCTCAGAATGGGAGAAAATATTTGCAAATGAAGCAACTGACAAAGGATTAATCTTCAAAATTTACAAGCAGCTCATGCAGCTCAATAACAAAAAAACAAACAACCCAATCCAAAAATGGGCAGAAGAGCTAAATAGACATTTTTCCAAAGAAGGTACACCAACATTGCCAACAAAGAAGAAGATTGCCAACAAACACATGAAAGAATGCTCAGCATCATGAATCAGTAGAGAAATGCAAATCAAAACTACAATGAGATATCATCTCACACCAGTCAGAATGGCCATATCAAAAAATCTAGAAACAATAAATGCTGGAGAGGGTGTGGAGAAAAGGGAACACTCTTGCACTGATGGTGGGAATGTGAATTGGTACAGCCACTATGGAGAACAGTATGGAGGTTCCTTAAAAAACTACAAATAGAACTACCATACGACCCAGCAATCCCACTACTGGGCATATACCCTGAGAAAACCATAATTCAAAAAGACTCGTGTACCAAAATGTTCATTGCAGCTCTATTTACAATAGCCAGGACATGGAAGCAATCTAAGTGTCCATCATTGGATGAATGGATAAAGAAGATGTGGCACATATATACAATGGAATATTACTCAGCCATAAAAAGAAACGAAATTGAGTTATTTGTAGTGAGGTGGATGGACCTAGAGTCTGTCATACAGAGTGAAGTAAGTAGAAAGAGAAAAACAAATACCATATGCTAACACATATATATGGAATCTAAGGGGGAAAAAAAAGGTCATGAAGAACCTAGGGGTAAGATGGGAATAAAGACACAGACCTACTAGAGAATGGACTTGAGGATATGGGGAGGGGGGAGGGTAAGCTGTGACAAAGTGAGAGAGTGGCATGGACATATATACACTACCAAACGTAAAATAGATAGCCAGTGTGAAGCAGCCACATAGCACAGGGAGATCAGCTCAGTGCTTTGTGACCACCTAGAGGAGTGGGATAGGGAGGGTGGGAGGGAGGGAGACGCAAGAGGGAAGAGATATGGGAACATACGTATATGTATAACTGATTCACTTTGTTATAAAGCAGAAACTAACACACCATTGTAAAGCAATTATACTCCAATAAAGATGTTAAAAATAAAAAAGATTAAATTTAATCAGAGAAATGAGAAAATGCAGAAGCAAAGGAAAATAGTCAAACAAGACAAAAATCATAATAGTTTAGCTATTAAACAAAGTCAAGGACCTTTAGCTCCTCCTCAAGGGCTATAGATAATATTCTGAGCCATATCCTGTGAGCAGTCTTGAAGATACTGAAACCCTCACCAGGTGGAAGAAGTTAACTACATGATGACCAGACAGTAGCCATGACAATAAGCCACTTCATCGTACACAATTCTGAGAACTTGCCTCAAGGAAATGGGAAAAAAACTGATCCTGGAATTGAAGATTAACTGTACTTGAAACAATCAATATGACACTGATGAGACCACTGCATGACCAATTTCAAGATGACTGTTGGAGCTAACTGTGCTGCTCAGCATGTACCCCCCTGTCCCCCGCTGCCTATAAACCCTTGAAACTCCCCTTTCAAAGCTCTTGCCCCCTGATCAGCCATGGAGAGTTGGCTTTTGGGCATGAGTCTGCCTTCTCCCCAGGTTGCTAGCCTCTTGGATAAAGCAAGCTTTCCTTTCCTACCAACTCTTGTGTCTGGAGTTCTGGCTGTCAAGCGGCAAGCAGCTGAACCTGAGTTCAGTAACACAAGGGAAGAAGAATGATTTGGATGCTGCATTATAGAGCAAGGACACAGTTCGCTTTCAGGTCTAGTAATCTCAGGGTTGTGGCAGTAAAACGGAGCCACAACTTCAGAGCCAAGCTTCCATCAGAATAAGAAGGAAAAAAGAACAGGCAGAGAAGAGACTGCGGATAAAGGGGATTTTGCTAAAAATGGGCTATGAATTCAGAGGACACATAAGCAGGATTTCAGGAGCTGTATGGAGGTGCCAACAGGGCACAGAATAGAGGATGTGAAAAGGCTTCGGGAGGTTAAGGGTGGAAGAGGGAGATCTGGGAGTCTGGAGGTTTTGTGGTGATAGATATGTAAAGATATAAAAGGCATAATGTAACCGGTCCTGGCAAATTTAAGACAGATTATGGTGGTAAGAATGAGGCTGGGAATGTTTGTGGAGTCAGATATTGGTTTGAGGGCTCTCTACTGTCCCCAGATAATTAGGATAAAAGGTCTAGGAAGGCACGGTCTTGGTCTCAGTATACAAGTTTATGCTTGATTCTCCAACGATGTAAGAATATGTGCTCAGCATGAATGCCTATCTTGATCCCAAATGAAGGAGTTGGACCTCTGGTGACTCCAGGGATTACCAAGCATAAGGCCCCTTTTCATCTCTGACTTGTTTTGTCTAATGCAGTCAATATGGGTAAAACTAGAAGTCTTCCTGTTCCCATCCAACTTTGAATTGTTATGTTTCCATGTTTTTATGATTTTATTAAATCTCGGCTCTCAGGTGTGCACCATATATGACACAAGATAGACAATTTCACCCAAGACAGCTTGTCTTCCTTAAATACTTACTTTTGTTTATTTTGGGGGAGTTAAGGATAGCTTACATTTCTTTCTAGTGCTACAGAGTAAATTATATTAAAAAAAAAACAACTATGGTCAGAAAAGTAGCAAAATATATATAGTCTATGTATTCAATATATAATTTTTTCCCTTCATTTTTCTATTTTTAAAAATCCCTATTAAAAAAATCTAACGCTAGCTCTACAGATTTTTTCTTAATTTAATATTGTTCCTTGGTTTAATTTTGCAAAGCACCATGCAAAACATAGAGTAAGTTCTTTAGTTTAGCCATGCTTATCAGATCCAGTAGATCCTCTATTCTACTCAGTTTCAACTTGATTGTTAAAAGCATTTACTGGGAAGCCAATATCGTTGTGCAAACTTGAGTTTCAAAAACTAATCACATAATCCAAAAGGTATTAGCGAATTTGTCAAAGATTATGAGATCGTTTTTGCACGTATTTCTCTTTCCCACACAAATGTTAGCAAAAAGCATGAATTTAATGCCCATAAGCAACTGCCAACTGACATTTAGGGTTCGTTTCTCCAAGTATCTTCCAAATTACCATATGCCACAGATGTTTCTGTGCATTAATCCCAATTATGTGATAATATCTATTCCTATTGTTCAACAAGCAGTCCTGTGGTATGAGTAGCCACATTTTGTAAACAAATTGGCTGCAGAAACAACTATTTACAGAAAAATGGTAAAAAGTCAAAATGTGCAATAATTTTGTGAGTTAGGGAACTTTGAAACTTTGTGATGGGAATCACAGCTTTCCAGCAAATCATGTTTCTACGGTTTTAACTTCCAAGGGTCTACCCTTTGGAAGGTCATGAGTAATAGTAACAGGGAGTGAAACAGCATCAATTCACTCTAAGATAGAGGAAAATTAATATCCAACCTATGGGCCTGTCTTCACTAATGAGGAACTGTTAGTAAGGACGACATCGATTTTTTAAGTGTGTATGCAATAAATGCCTTATTTATATTACTGCATAAAGTTCAGAAAGGCAGTGGAAATCAGTAGGGAATGAATTTTTTTTTTTTGGCACACAATTTCAGTCTCTAAATTATGAGACCCCCAAATAAAACTAATGAATCAGCATCACAAGAAATGAAGTGGGAATGGGAGACCATCCTTTCCTCAGTAAAAGTGGTAAAATTCTGCAGGAGCACTAGATTGACAAACTGAGCTTTGTGTTTTTTCCTGGAAATACACCTGTCACACTCATCTCCATTTTAAGAAATTTCTGAAAGTGATGCTCATTTGTCTGTCTTGTTGGGTATCTGCTCTTGAGGTGAGGATAGTGATTAAGATGCATAACCTTTCAGCCATTTCTTTGTAAAGTGATTCTTTGCTTCCAATCTGGCAGGGTTTTATTGTGCTACTCTGCTGGGTATCAAGGACACTTCGGTTAGTCTGTCACCTCCATGCTCAATATTCTCACTTCCATCTTCTAAATTTCTTACATTATTTCCCCTCCTCTCCCTAATGTACTCCCAGCTCTAGTCTTCGAAATCAGATATCTAATTCCCTTTCTCATCCAATTAAATATTTTTGCTTCCTTTCCTCTAATATAGTTCCTTTTATGATACATAACTGTCACATTATTAGATGTCATTTTAAAGTTTTTTTAATTCTCGTCATCTACATTTTTCATACCAATAATGGTCATTTTAGTTTTTAATTTTCTAGAGAGTACTTTGCCTAATTAACATGACAAGGGTTCTTTAAACAGCTGGATTCCAAATTCGTATTGTTTTGGTGATCTTGATAAAAGAATACTGTGAACCTTGGGGTGGTGTGAATTTTAGAATGGTTTTTGATGAAAAATAGCTGAAGAAGGGCAGTTACTTTAAAATTGTTTTTTGTCCCAAGGAAAAATTAATTGCATGGATGGGACAATCACTTTAATTATATATCAGTTAGGATTGCAACTGCAACTAACTGAAACCCCAATAAATAGTATTTTAAAGAAAGAGGGATATACTTAATTTCCTCATATAACAAAAAAGTCCAGAGGTAGGCAATTGAGGCTGATGCAACAACATAACAGTGTCACTGATCCAAGCTCTTTCCATCTTTCTACTCCTTGATGTGAGGACCTTCATACTCATGATCATTAGCTATGGACCTCACTGTCATACTCTAGGCAAAAAAAATAAATAAATAAAAAATGGTGGAAGAAGAAAGGGACAAAAGAGCTTTCTCCTTAGGGCACAGGGACTTTAGGTTACATCTCATGATCCAAAAATGTATCACTCATCATGCTTCAGATGAATTTGGGCTGGAAAAGTTAGTATTTTACATTTCCAGACTCCTCAGTCAATAAAGATGTCATACACACACACACACACACACACACACACACACACACACACACACACACACACACACAGGAATATTACTCAGCCATAAAAAAGAATGAAATAATGCCATTTTCAGTGACATGGATGGACTTAGAGATTATTATACTGAGTGAAGGAAGTCAAAGACAAATATCATATCATATCACTTATATGTGGAATCTAAAAAAATGGTACAAATGAACCTATTTACAAAACAGAAATAGAGTCACAGACGTAGAAAACAAACTTATGGTTACCAAGGGGGAAAGGGTGGGGTAGTGATAAATTGGGCAATTGGGACTGACATAGGCACACTACTCTATATAAAATAGGTAACTAATAAGGACCTACTGCATAGCACGGGGAATTCTATTCAGTACTCTGTAATGACCTATATGGGAATGGAATCTAAAAAAGAGGGGATACTTGTATATGTATAACTGATTCATTTTGCTGTACAGCAGAAACTAACACAACATTGTATATCAACTATACTCCAATAAAAACTAATTAAAAAAATAAGGAAGTGGCTTGCTCGTGATTTCTGACTAGCCAACTCATAGTTCCCTTCTGTTTATGGCAGGGCCACCAAAAACTAATATTCCCTTCCATTGGTGGGGCTGTTACGGGGAAATTGCTTCCCAGATAGAAAATACATACTGTTGCTCACTCCTCCACTGCTCACTGCATTCAGGAGTGGCCAAATGTCTAGTTTCATTTCCAGTTTAACAAAATGCAAGTGGAAGTGTTGAGTGTCACTTCCAGTCCAGTGCTTTGGAGAATAATGGATTTATTTTCTATACCTGTTGTTATAGGCTGAATATTTGTGCCCCCTCCAAACTGATATGTTGAAAACTAACTGTTAATATGATTGTATTTGGAAGTGGAGACTTTGGGAGGTGATTAGGTCATGAGGGTGGGGCCTCATGAATGAGATTCATGCCCTTATTATAAAAGAGACCCCTGAGAGCTCTCTTGCCCTATTTGCCATCTGAGGACACAGAGAAAAGATGACTCTATAAACCAAGGAGTGGATCCTCACTGGACACTGAATCTTCCAGCACTTTGATCTTGTATTTCCCAGCCCCTAGAACTGGGGGGAATAAATTTCAGTTGTTTATAAGCCACCCAGTCTATAGTGTTTTGTTATAGGAGCCTTAATGGACTAAGACACTTGTCCTTCAACTGCCAGTGGGATGTAGAGAATTCCATGACTCAAGGCAGTGGTGGAGCCACAGGATGAAAGAACCGTGCGTTCCTAAATCTCTATGTGTAAGAGAATTATCATTGACTAGTAACACTTACATATGAATATTTTATGAGTCAGAAATAGTCATATATTGTATTAAGCCATTGAAAGGTGAGGATTCTGCTAGTTTTTACTTAATAAACTGCTATAACTCAGAACATGCTCCAGATTACATTTTTTTATTTCATGTGCAATGTTTACACTGAAAGAAAATTTTGCAATCCTATTACCAGTAGGAGTTTCTCTTCCCAACTGTCTTTTCCAACAGGAAATGCAGGACATATTGGCAAAGTGCTCTACTCTTCCTTGGTGTCCTGTTTCTGTTTCATGATTATCAGGCCAGGATAAGAAATCACCTCCTTTTATTTTCTTGGGAAACTTAAACAACATTTTGGGACAACACATTTACAAATGGTTATCCTAATACCTGTATAATATTCATCAAAGAGTTTCAATTGTATTGTACATTCTCTCCATTTTTTCACTGTTAAAATAGACTTTCTAAAACGACCATACATATTGCTTTTGTCATAACCATTCTAATTCATGCATTTGTGTTCAAACACAGAGAAAAGTACACCACTTTTGCCTTTTACCTCTTACTAGAAGTAATATAACCTGTTATAATGATAGATTCTATGGAAAACATAAATATGATGTGCCTCACCAAAGATTTATCTACAAATCTGAATAATGCTGAGCACTGAATGACAACAGGGTAGGAGTCATTGGGTAAAGCAAAGACTAAAAGTACAGGAGGCCAAGAAAATCACCAAACCTGGACTGAAAAAGCAACGATCAAAATGATATCAATGTATTTAAAAGAATAATATATGAATTTTTTGTTTGGCATTACTTGGTGTGCCGTACTTGTTGACACCCAAATGCCAATATCAAATCTGTAAAGATAGTCTAAAATTTTTTTAAATGATTAACTGATGTTAAAAATACATACATATATATATATATAATATATATAATATACATATATATAATATATATAGCCACAGAAATAAAAAGGATCGCAAGAGATTACCATAAGTTTACATAAACACAAAGCGACTTTTTGGAGTACTACAAATATTGTCTACCCTATTTATGGCATTGATTCCATGACTGTATATGTTCAACCAAACTGCTCAAACTGGACATACAAAAAGGATGAATTTGAGTGTATTTAAATCACAATTTAAAAAATTGTTCTTAAAAACCCATGTATTATAGAAAGCAACTCCCAGCAAAATGGGAATGGAAGGATTTTTTTTTTAATTTGCTGAAGTACTTTTATAAAAACCTATAGCTAACATTAAACTTAATGGTGGAAGACTCAATAGTTTTCCCCTAAATTTGGGAAAAAATAAAGGATCTCTCTTTCACCATGTCTGTTCAACACTAATGGGATTCTTGCTAATGTTAACAAGGCAGTATAGAGAACTATAAAGTGCAAAAATTGGAAGAAAAGAAGTAAAACTGTATTTATTCTGAAATGATGATACGGTACATACAAAATCCTAACAAAACTACTGAAACACTTAAAGAATAAATAAGCCATTTAGCAAGATCATACAAAAAAAGGTAAATAAAAAAACCTTTATTTATATAAACTGGCAGTAAGCAAATGGGAAAAGAAATTTAAAAACCACATCGTTTACAACAGCACCCAAAGTAAAATACTTAGAAATGAATTATCCAAGTACCAGCAAGCCTTGAACACAGAACACTTTAAAAATAGAGAGAAACGCTATATTCATGGATCAATACTGTCAAGATGTTAATTATTCACAAATCGATTAGCTAATTGCAAATTTTACATAAAAATGAAGATTTCTTTGAGTGGTGAAAACAGTATTGTACAAGAAAAAAAAAGTCGGAGAACTTATACTAACGGTTATGCAGAGTGTGTATTAATGGTAGAAAGAGAGAAAACAATGGAATGTAACAGATTACCTAAAAATAACTCATTCATATGTAATCAATTTATTTTCAACAAAAGTGCCACAGCAATTCAACTGGAAAAGGAATATTTTTAAAGTACTTATTCCAGAGTAACTGGATATCCACATGGAAAAAAATGAACTTCTACCTCTATTTCACAGTTCACACAAAAAATTAATTTGAGATGGATCATACACTAAATGTGAAAGCTGAAAGTATCAGGCTTTTAGAAGAAAATCATAGGAAGCTATTTTCATGATCTTAAAGAAAGATTTTTTTTTTAGGTTAGGTTAGATGTAAAAAGCAAAAACTAAAATATAGAATAAATTGATAAATCCATAATTGATAAATTTAACACCAACAAAATTAAAAGTTGTGCTCATCAAAAGACACCATTAAGAAAATGAATAGTAGAGCTACAGATTGGGGATAACAATTCTTAACACATCTAACTGGCAAAGGTCTTGTATCCACACCTCCTACAACTTGATAAAAAAGACAAACTATTTCTTTTAAATAAGAAAAAGATTTGATAAGATACTTTGCAAAGAAAGATATATAAATAGTTATTAAGCAGAAGAAAAAGCACTCAAGATTATGAGATATTAAGGATGTGCAAATTATGACCAAAAGGAGCTGTCACTCTTTACTCACTGGAATGAGTAAA
The DNA here is from genome assembly GCF_964374135.1 of Grampus griseus. Taxonomy (NCBI): domain Eukaryota; kingdom Metazoa; phylum Chordata; class Mammalia; order Artiodactyla; family Delphinidae; genus Grampus; species Grampus griseus. The sequence goes on from NC_139018.1 coordinate 170,910,271, forward strand.
CTGGAAACAACCGAAATGTCCCTCGACAGAAAAATTAATTAAAAATTTTAGTATCCATACAATGGAATACTATTCAGCAGTGAACATGAGTGACCAATTATTATATGCAACATATAGATGCATCTCAGAAACATTATACAGAATGAAAGAAGCAAAGAAATTCATAGTATGATTCCACTTACATGAAGTTCCAGAACGGACAAACCTAATCCATGGTGGTCAAAATAAGAAAGGCAGTTGCTCAGAGGTGGGGAATTGAGGAAAGGAACATGAGAGAACTTTCTGAGATGATGAAAATATTGTTGGTCTTAAAAGTAGGGTGGGTTATAGAAGTTCATGTATTTGTACACTTAGGCTCTGTTCATTTCATGATACATAATTAAACCTTAAAGAAACTATAGGTGAAGAACTATAATGAAAAATATCTTTACTCAATTAGATTGACAAAACTCCGAAACTTTGGCAATATATTCTTCAGTCAAGACTGTGGGGAATACTCTTATATATTGGTAATGAGCATATCAGTGCAAATTGGTATAATTCCCTATGGTGGGGAACTTGGAAATATATGAATGCATTCACATGTATTTACCCTTTGACACAGTATTCCTACCTCTTTGACTCTATACCAAAGATACATTTGCAAGAACAAAAAATGACCAAGAAATAGTTTATTCACTGTGCATTATTTTAATAGTAAAAAATAGCAATAGCTTAAATCTTCACTCATAAACTTTTGTAAATCACAATGGACTTACATAGGATTACAATGTACACTTCTCTTAGCCTTTTCTAAAGAAAATGAGGAGCCATTAATCTGAATAACAGTATAAAGGGAAGGGAAATAACCAAACTTTGGTGGTGGATGGGAAGAGATTAATGGATAATTAACCACTGATGAAACAAAAAGACAACCTACTGAATGGGAGAAGATATTTGCAAATGATATGACAAATAAGGGGTTAATATCCAACATATACGACAGCACATACAACTCAATATCAGAAAAATGAACAACTCAGTATCAAAAAAATGAACAACTCAATTAAGAAATGTGCAGAAGAACTGAATAGAAATTTTTCTAAAGAGGAGATGCAGATGGCTGACAGACACATGAAAAGATGCTCAACATTGCTAATCATCAGGGAAATGCAAATCAAAACTACAATGAGATATCACCTCACACCTGTCAGAATGGCTATCATCAAAAAGAACATGAATAACAAATATTGGCGTGGATGTGGAGAAAAGAAAACACTCCTACACTGTTGGTGGGAATGTAAATTGGTGCAGCCACTGTGGAAAAGAGTATGGAGGTTTCTCCAAAAACTAAAAATAAAAGTACCATATGATCAGCAATCCCACTCCTGGGTATATATCCAAAAAACACTAAAAACACTAATTCGAAAAGATACATGCACCTAAATGTTCATAGCAGCATTATTTACAATTGCCAAGGTATAGAAGCAACCTATATATCCATCAACAGATGAATGAATGAAGAATATGTGGCATTTTATATATATATATATATATATATATAATATATATACACACACACACACAATGGAATACTAATCAGCCATAAAAAAAAAAAGAATGAAATTTTGCCATTCATGGCAACATGGATGGACTTGGAGGGCATTATGCTAAGTGAAATAAGTCAGACAGAGAAAGACAAATACTGTATGTGTGGAATCTAAAAAATACAACAAACTAGTGAATAAAACAAAAAAGAAGCAGACTCACAGATACAGAGAACACACTAGTGGTTACCAGTGGGGAGAGAGAAGTGGGGAGGGGCAAAATAGGGGTAGGAGGGAAAATAAAAGGATTATTATGGGACTACAGGAAATCATGTGTGTGAAACTTTTGAAAATTGTAAAGCACTATAGAATTTAAAGAATATGTTATTCAATAAAAAATAAAATTTAAAAAAGTTTTCATTATTAAACATAAATGAACTAAAGGGGAAATTCATGATCTAAGGAAGAAGACAACAGCCAACATTATATTATGAGAAGCAAATAATAAATACAATGGCACAACTAGAGAAAACAGCCATTGTGATAAATAAATGTAGGGGCTACATCTTAAAAATATTAGAGATACATCTAATGCAAATCTAAAATAGAGCAAATGCAAACAGACTGAGAGAACAAATATGGAGGGAATTAAAATCATAACAGTGCTTGATGTTTTTGAAAATCTTGATAACTTACTTGGTTTTCAAGAAAAAATAAGATGACCAAAATTTTATTCAAGAAATAAAAACTTGAGTACATTTTAAAATTTGTCAAAGAACATCCTCTAAAACACAGTCTTTTCAACTAGTGTAATGAATGATCTCTTGCAAATTAAACGTGTAGTTTTAAGGAACAGAATGCAGAATTCTTTAAGGAAAGAATAAGATGGAGCTCTTCCTAACTCAACCTAACAGAGAAAAAAAACTATACTAATCTAATTTATGAATGTGGCTGTTAAAATCCTAAATAATACAAGAAACTGAAATCCAACCATAATGTGTATTAAAGAATAATCCAGCATGATCAAACAGTGTTTATCCCAGAATAGCAAGTGTAACTTTTTTATTTTTCTATTTTCTCCCATGTTCCTCAAACTATCCCTGTGGAATATATTGTAGAGAGAAACACTTGAAGTTTTAAAAATCACTCTCCAGGCTGATTTCTGTAGGCCATGAATTCTGGTAGGAAGGATTGCAACTGTAGTGGATAGGGATGCATCTTTGGAGCAGCTCAGCCTAGAGGCAGACCCCAAACAAAGAAACAAAGTAGGTATGGACAGATCAATAGGCAATAGAACAGGTATAGTCATCATATCTTTAAGAAGTATTCAAACTGCAGACATCTCTAGTTATGCATAAATAATCACAGGGTCCATAGAAATACAATCAATAAGAAACTCATGAAGGAGTTATTTGGTATGTAACACAAAATTTCTCAAAGATATTTAATCAAGGCCTAACTTGAACTACTTGTCTAGTCATGATCCTTTGGCCTATCCCCCGAACTGGTTCATTTCACAAATGCAGAGCCCCTTGAAAATCAGAAACTTCAGTATAGATCACGAAAGATTCTGAATACAGTACAAGAGTATACTATGAACATTCTTCCTAGCCTTTCCTAAAGGGATGTAGAGCCCTTAACCTTCATACTAGTACATGGAGAAAGTGAATAACCAAAGGTCAGTGATGAATGGGGGGAGATTAGTGGATGCCTACACTAATTTCACAAAAACCATTTTCTTTGGATTTACAAATGCATGACAGTCAAGTCCATAACTGTGGACAGTATCAGAATAGGAATAAATGGAGTTTCAGGTGATAAATGGAGCTTTAATTAAGACTATTTTTAGGAGGCCTATGTACCCAAAGTTATGCAATGAATACTGTCCAAGTTCTTGCATAAATAGATGGGACTACATATCCTGAACTGAAAGAGTCCCCACATTGACTGCCTGACTCATGGAATAGGAATACTGTGGTACAAAGGACAGTGGATCTCTTCTTACCAGTCTTACATTTCTACTTCTAAATAGGGTTTAGTAAACTTTAGCAGGACAACACAAAGCTAACAACTAGAAAAATGAGTATATGTAAAAAATAATATTTATAAAGATATCATAGGGCTTTCCTGGTGGTGCAGTGGTTGAGAGTCTGCCTGCCGATGCAGGAGACACGGGTTCATGCCCCGGTCCGGGAAGATCCCACATGTCATGGAGCAGCTGGGCCTGTGAGCCATGGCCGCTGAGCCTGCACATTCGGAGCCTGTGCTCCGCAATGGGAGAGGCCACAACAATGAGAGGCCCGTGTACCGAAAAAAAAAAAAAGATATCACATAAGTCATGAAAATTCAGTTAACTAAAATTCTACAAAGAAACATCCCTTCTTATCTGGGTTGATAATCACTAGCCATTTACTGCCCTGGAGGCATTTACTGATTCTAAGGACAGATGAGAATCTACATGGCTTAGGTTAAAGGCACCCAAATAGGGAAAAGAGAATCCAGTAGAGTTTTGACCATGTTATCAAATGGAAACTGAAAGATTCCCAAACAAATGAGTTTGCTTCATGAGGTGTTAGCTAAGTTCTGGGATCCTGCAAGACACTGAGGATAAGCCAAGAGATTTATAGATGGCAGAGTAACATCTCCTGTGGTGCACAAGAAACAAGCCTTGCTGGAAGTTGGAAACCTGACAAAAACACGTAGTGTTTCTCTTGACATTTGTCAGATTTTGAAGCTGTGTAGCGTAGGAGCTAAAGCACTAAACTCAAAATCTACAAATAACAGAAGTGATTCTTGTAAATTTTACAGATGAGGAGATGAGACTAACCTCAATTCAATCAAAACCCAAGGAAAGCCAAGGAACAGGCATGAACTAAAGATAGACTAAATTTTACTAAACACAGCAGAAGAAAGGGTGACTGAACATGAGGATAAGTTAATGAAAATGTCCAAAACACGAAAGAGATAAGATGTAGATTAAAAGAAAATATCTCAAAGCACAAAGAGAAAAAAATGATAAAGAACAAAACAGAGATCAACATACATATAATTGGAATTTTAGAACAAGAGTAGATAAAGATAAGACAGAAACAATTTGAGGAGAGAATTGTTTTTTTAAAAAAAAAAATCTGAAACTGATGAAAGACATCAACACACAAATTCAAAAAGCTCAGGGAACCAAGAGCTTTCTTTTCAATACAAAGAAAACCAAAGCAAGGTCAAAACTAAATAGAAGTCTGAAACAGCCAGAGAATAGAAGACATGTCTTCAAGGTATTTGACTGCTTTTACAACAAAGACTATGTAAGCCAGAAGACAATAGGATAATATCTTTAGAGCAGAAGAAAATGCTGACCTAGAATTCTATACCCATTGAAATATACTCCTCAAAATGTAACAAAGATGTTCCAACACAAGCAAGAGTAGAGAGTCTTTCTGGCAGACCCTCACTATAAGAAGTACTTAAGGAAATTCTTGAAGTTAGAAGAAAATAGTCCCAGATGGTAGCATAAACTGCAGAATCCAGAGGGTGAGCACAACAATTGGTGCTCCTTTTTCTTTATAAAACATTTGTTGATTCAAAACCAACAGCTGAGAGGCTGAAAAGCTTAGAAGAAAGCTGTGCTTGGATTAGATAAATGGCCATAATTAACAGTGGCCATGGTAAAAAGAAAACCTCAGGCTTTCAAGTGGGGCCCTAAAAAGGCAACACCTGAGCCTAAGTGTAAAGATAAACTTGAAATAGATCTACTCCCAGAAAGACTGAAAGCCAATTTTTGGAAGTAAGTGAATCCCTGTTTTCTTTAACGTGATCTGCCTATATCCTTGATGCCTACTAGAAACTAAGTCCTTGCTGAAGAAAAATATCATTATTCAAAGTCTCAAAATTTCCTTAATAATCTCTGGGATTCACAGAAAGACAACTAGACAAACAAAAAGATGAAAATTGATGATCAGAAGAAAAAACAGTGACTTGAAATAGATTCAGAGGAAATAAAAATATTAGAGCAATAAATAATAATAGTAATTTAAAATAGCTATGAATTTTGTCAGGATTGGAAACTATAAAAAAGAATATAATGAAAATGCTGAAACAGAATACTATAACAAATTATGAACTAAACAGGTGGATTTAACAGCAGGTTAGGCATAGCCAGCACAATTTTGGTGACTTTTATTATAGATAAGAAGAAAATATCCAAACTAAAACAGAGACAAAAGGTTAAAAATTTTTTTAAATAACATAGAAGATATATAGTATATGATTAAAAAATTTTAATGTACATGAAATCAGAGTCCTAGAAATGAGGACAGAAGGGATAGGAAAGAATCAATATTTGAAGAGATAATGGTCTAGGAATATTACAAAACTGACAACTAGGTATCTACAAGTTCAAGGACCACTACAAAGCACAGGTGGACTAAAACAGAAAAATCATACCTACATATATCACATTGAAATGTTGGAAACAAAAAACATAGAGAGAAAATTCAAAATTGCCAGGAGAAAAATACATGATACCTTCAAAGGATAAACAAGATAGACAGCTGACTTCTCAATAGAAGATTGCATTAGTTTGCTAGGGCTGCCATAAAAAAGTATCACAGACTGGGTGGCTTCAACAGAAATTTATTTTCTCACAGTTTTGAAGGATAGAAATCAAAGATAAAGGTGTCAACAGGGTCAGTTCCTTCTAAGGCCTCTCTCCCTGGCTTTTAGTTGGCTGTCTTCTCTCTGGGTCTTTTTGTGTTCCTCCCTCTATGTCTGTCCAAATTTCCTCCTCTTACAAGGACACCAGTCATATTAGATTAGGGCCCATCCCAATGATCTCATTTTTACTTAATTACTTCTTTAAATACCGTATTTCCAAATACAGTCACACACGGAGGCACTGGGGGTTAGGACTTCAATACATAAATTTTTAAGGGACATAATTCAGCCCATAATAAATATAGAAGAAAACAACTACCCATCTAGAATTATAATTCACTCCCAAAAATATTCTTCAAAAATGAAGGTAAAAACAGACATTTTCAGAACAAAATTGAAAAAAGTAAACAGCAGATCTGTGATAAAGAAAATTCTAAAGGAGATCCTCTGACAAAAGCAAAATACTCTTAGATAAAAGTACAAAGAAGTAGGGAGAAATGAAGAGCAAAGAAAGGGTAAACAATTAAGTGAAATTGTTAAGTGGAAAGCTTAACAATTTAATTAAGTGAAATTAAGTGGAAAATTAAGTGAATATTGACTGTAAAAAAATGATAATCTTGACTTCTAGCATTCATATTTTATACAAAATTAAAATATGTGATAACAATAGCACAAAAAACTGGAGTTAAAATGTTCTAAGGTTCTTAAATTACACAAGAAGTGGTAAAGTACAAATTGTATTAAATTTAATAAATCAGGGATGCATGTTATAATATTTAGAGTTATGACTAAATAAATTGGGAGAGAATAACTAATAGATAGCAGTTAAGATACATGCACATTTATACACATAAATATATGTATATACCAAATGAATTTCTATATTCAAACAATTCAAAAATGAAAATTTTAAATATACTATTTATAATAGCATCAAATGTCATCCAATTCCTAGGAATAAATCTAGTAAAAGATGTTCTAGACCTCACACAGAAAACTAAAAATATGATTGAGAGAAATTAAAAACCTAAATAAATGGAATTATATACTGTGTTCAGAGATCACATTATTAAGATATCCTTTCTCTCCAAACTCACCTATAGATTCAGTATAATTCTAACCAAGATCCCAGTAGTTTTTGTGCTGGAGAAATTGACAGGATGATCCTAAAATGTGTATAGAAATGCAAAGGGCCAAGAATAGTTGCAAAATCTTTGTACAGAATAAACATGAAGGACTGACTAACTCTTTTGGATGATAAGACTCATTGTAAAACTACAGTAATAAATGTAATCTAGAATTGGTATAAAGATAGACAAATAATCAGAACAGAAGAGAGTTCAGAAATACACCTCCACATACACCTCCACCTATACAGTCACCTGATTTATATAACAAGGTTACATAATAATGCAGTGGGGAAATGGTGATCATTTCAATGTATCAGGCTGGAACCCTAGGTTATTAGTATGGAAAAAAATGAACTTTGATCTTTACCTTGTGCCATTATAAAATCCAGTTCAAATAGCTTGTAAACCTAAATGCAAAGGATAAAATAATAAAGCTTTTGGAAGCTAACATGAGATGCTATCCTCTTGATCTTGGAGTAGGAAAAATTTCTTATATACGCATAGCCTGTCCATAAAGGAAAAGACTTATAACTGATTTAATTGAAGAGCTTTCCTTCATCAAAAACCAGTGTTAAGGGAGTAACAGTACAAGCTATAGGGTATTAAAAGATATTTTTAAGACCTATACCTGACAAATGACTCATAGTCAGAATTTATTAAAAAAAACACAAAACTCCTTCAAATCACTGATAAAAAGTTAGTCAATCTAATAGGAAATTAGCAAAAGATTTAAACAGCCTCTTCCCACAGTGACTATCCAAGTGGTCATTAACCATACGAAAACGTGCTCATCCTTAGGAGTCCACAGTGAAATGCAAAAAAAAACAGAAACCTACCCTACGGTATTAGTAGTCAGCATAGTGGATCACCTCTGTAAAAGGGAAGCATCATGGTTATGAGGGGCATGTGAAGGGCATTTGGGATGCTGGGAAGCTTTTTTCTATTACTTGTGTGGTGGCTAACTGGCTGTGTTCACTTTGTGGAATTCACTGAGCTAAACATGTATGCTTTGTGCACTTTTGTGTTATGTTCCCAGGACAAGTTTATTTTCAAATTGTGAAAATGAATGAACCAGAGCTGCATTCAACAATATGAATAAATCTTACTAATGTAACTCAAGGTGACAAAAGCAAGTCTCAGAAGACTAGAGTATGATAATCTCTTTAAACATTCGAAAATGAGAAACACTACACTCTTTATTTAGCCCTATATATACGTGAGTAAAAGCAACAACCAAATAACTAAGAAAGGAAATGAAAAGTACAAAAATCAGAAAAATGGCCATCTTTGAAAGGTAAGCAGACAACGGGATAGGGGACTAGCGTATCACTTAGATATGTTATTTTTATTTTTTGCAGTACGCGGGCCTCTCACCGTTGCGGCCTCTCCTGTTGCGGAGCACAGGCTCTGGACGTGCAGGCCCAACGGCCATGGCTCATGGGCCTACCCACTCCACGGCATGTGGGATCCTCCCGGACCGGGGCACGAACCCGTGTCCCCTGCATCGGCAGGTGGACTCTCAACCACTTCGCCACCAGGGAAGCCCAGATATGTTATTAATAATATTCTATATCCTGAAGTGTGTTGTACATGTATGGATGTTTATTATTTAAGTGGATAGACAAAAATAGGTGTGAAATGGATGCAATGACTAGAGATGATGGTGTGTCATGAGCTAAGGGTTATGATGAAATTGTGTGCATTTGTGAGCCAAATAATAAAAAAAATTAAAAACTAAATACAGCTCAACTAATTCTGAAACTAGTAATTTGGATAGCATAAAAGGTGAGATCATCATGAGAAAACTATCCTGCCAAACCCTACCCAATAATATGTATAAAAGAAAATGCACATGACCAAAATATACACAAGAAATTCAATAGCATGCTAATATATTAAAGTAGAAAAATTATATAATCACTGAATTTAAAGCAGAGAAATCATTTGGTGAAATTCAATACCTATTCATTATTCTTTAAAGTGCTTGCAAACTAGAAATACAGAAGAAAAATTAATAAAAGATATAAGTTGTGGAAAGGAAGAAAGCTATCTTTACTTTCAGACAATATGATTATCTCAAAGATAATCCATACAAATTATTAGAACTTCTAGGAACGTTATTAAAATAGCCCAAATGATTCAACAGCTGAATATAAGACCAATATTCAGAAACTTCACTTCTATGAATAAGCAACAAATGGTTATAAAGTGTAAATTTTTAAAATGATATATATATTTTAAAATATAACAGTGTTTACTTCTTTTTACTTGTTGACAGTTTGCTTTATTTATTTATTTATGGCTGTGTTGTGTCTTCGTTTCTGTGCGAGGGCTTTCTCTAGTTGTGGCAAGCGGGGGCCACTCTTCATTGTGGTGCGTGGGCCTCTCACTATCGTGGCCTCTCTTGTTGTGGAGCACGAGCTCCAGACGCTCAGGCTCAGTAACTGTGGCTCACGGGCCCAGTTGCTCCATGACATGTGGGATCTTCCCAGACCAGGGCTCGAACCCCTGTCCCCTGCATTGGCAGGCAGATTCTCAACCACTGTGCCACCAGGGAAGCCCTTAAAATGATACTTCCACTTGCAATAAAAAATAAACTTGAAACATATCTAGCAAGAGATATTCAGTACCTTTTTGAAGGAAGTATAAAACTTTATTAATAGTCTATAATAATTTTCTGTTACTGTATAACAAATTACCATAAATTTAGCAGCTTAAAACACCATTTATATATTATCTCACAGTTCTGTAGATAAAAAATACAGGCATGCTCGCCTGAGTTTTCTACTTAGGGAAACACAAGGCCAAAGGTAAAGTGTCAGTCAGGCTTGGCTTTTATCTGTAGCTCCTAAGAAACAATCCACTTTCCAAGCTCATTTCAAGTTTATGGTAGAATTGAGTTCCTGTATCTGCAGGACCCAGCTCCCCAGTAGCCGACACCGGCTACTGTCGGTGGGGATTGATCTAGCACCTAGAGGCTGCTCTCAGGTCCTTGCCCTATGCCAGACTGCCTCTGTCTCAGCAATGAACCTCCTTCATTGAATCCTTCTCATGCTTTGAATCTTTCTGCATTCCTCTTCTGCTACCAGCCAAAGAAAACTCTGCTCTCAAAGGGCTCATATGATTAGGTTAGACACAGCCAGATACTTTCCCTATATTACCGTCAACTGATTAGTAACCTGAATTACATCTGCAAAATCCCTTTACCTTGTAATAACACATTATGAGAGTGTTAAAATCATGGAACCATCTTAAATTTCTGCCTGCTACAGGATGTTAAAGCATAAAAATCAACAAAAAGGGAGAACCCAGTATTATAATGATTATGTATCTGTGATTTGCTTGATCTGTAAATAATAGAAAATCTCCAAATAGAAGAAAGTTATATCAAATAAGCTATTTATATTTATTTGTTTTATTAATTTATACCTATCTTTATCTCAGTACCACACTGTATTAATTGTTGTTGTTTTGTAGTAAGTCTTGAAATTAGGTAGCATGAGTCCTCAAACGATCTTCATTTTTAAAACTGTTTAGGCTATTCTAGAAGAATCTGATAATTGCGCTAGCTAGGACCTCCAGTACAGTACGAAACAGAAGTGATGAGAGTGGAAACTGTTATCATATCCCAGATCTTAAGAAGAAAATGCTTTATATGCTCCATTCAGTAGGATATTAGCTACAGGTTTTGCAGATTTTCATTATTAGATTGAACAATTCCCTTCTATTTCAAAAGTTTTATCATGGCTAGGTATTGAATTTTATCAAATGCCTTTATTTCTTTTACATTTATTGAGAAGAACATATGTTTCTTTCTCTTCATTTTGTTAATGTGGTGAATTACAAGAGGGACTTTTGACTACCATCTTTAATATTTTGATATAAACCCCAGTTGTTCAAGGTGTATAATCCTTTCTATGTATTGCTGCATTCGACTTGCTAATTTAAAGGATTTTTACATCCATTATTATGAGATACATTAGTCTGTAATTTTCTCTTCCTATAATATTATTGTCAGGTTTTGACATGAGGATTATGTTAATTTCATAAAACAAGCTGAGGGTTATTCCTCTTCTTCTCCTGAAAGTGTTTGTATAAACTTGGTATAATTTTTTAAATATTTGACAAAATTTATCAGCGAAGTCATCCTCTATATTCCAAAATGCCGTGCCTGGCTATGGGTAGCTGTTAGAAATCTAGCTGGCTTCACCCCATCTCAACAAAGTTCTTTTGCCTATAGATGGCATATTTCTCCCTCTGCTAGTACCCTGAAATTTTGCAAATGTCTTTGTAATGGAAGCAGTCACTGATCCCTTTGTACCAGTGAAAGACTCGTCTCACTCTAGAATTTTGTTAATTTGGACTCTTCTGCATCCACTGCTTCTAATGTCTCTAAAGAAAAAAATATATATTTTGTTTATCCAGTGCTTTCTTTTTGTTACAGCAGGAATGACAGCCTTTGCGACTATACAGAACTTTTCCAGAAGCACAACTCTTTATTTTTAATTTCAGTAACTTGGTTGCTCAAAATTCTCTGTTTTAGGGTTTGAGAACTCCTGAGCAGCATACTCCCCTTGCTGGTCCAGACCCAATCCTAAAGCAGGGCATGTATAGGTAGACTAACACAGTGCTAATAAGTTCAGTCTCTCAAGTCCAACTACCTGGGTCCAAATTCTGGATCTACCACACTTACTAGCTTTGGACAAATTACTTAAATGCTCTACCCTTCATTTTTCTAGTTCATAAAGATAATAATACTACATATTGCATATCATTATAAACACACAATAAAAGACGAAGAACAGTACCTGGCACAGAGAAAACAATCAATAATTACTAGCTCTTTCTATAAAAAAGGCAAACCAAATTATGAAAGACATTTGGTTCGAGCTAAGATTGGGCCTGGCCAGGCAGTGACCCTCACTAAAAATTGATTTCCTTGATTTATTATCATATTAATCTATGAATTCACTTAATAACTTCTTACTCTTCTCATTGCTATTAAATATCTGGGATTCAGTTTGAAGGTCATCTCCTCCTGACCACTGACCTTATCTGGCCCTATTAGCACCAGATCTCTGTAAAGAGTGAGGTTGAGAGTGAAACGTGAAACTCGGCCTGACGGTACCTTGTAGTGATGCTGTACTAAGACTGACAGTTTATCATGCAGTTTGGAGTAGGATGGCAGATTCCTGCCGAGGGGACAGCTACCTACACTACTCCAAGCCTCATAAGATTTCAAAGTAATTTTGGCCTCAGATATTTATTTTGAATTTACTACATGGCTAATGATGGGGATATTCAATTTATTTTTTTAAAGATGATAGCTATTCCTTCAAGCAAATGATCAGTGTCAAACAAATCACTTAACTGACTAAAAGGATACTGCTTATAGGAAGCCTTCCACTACCTGAGGCAGAAGAGAAAATAATAGGATTAGGATCTAAAAGAGATTTGATAGCTGTCATTTCCACAATAGGAATGTTGACAGGGGGAATAAATAACTTCTGGAGAGCGACTTGTTAAACTGGGTTAAAAGAAGATCTGTATGGGCCTGGCTGAGTCTGGTGCCGCCTGCCAATCTGATTATATTTTATTACTCAGCTGAACTGTATTCCATGATTCAGTTTGTGGTTATCTAAAGGGGTCACGAGCTGCAGTAGCTCATATTTCCTGAACATATTTGGGCAGAAATGGTGGATTGTTTTAAGAGAATGTCAACTAGTGTGAGAGAGAAAGACAAAGGGCTTTTTTTTTTTTTTTTATAGTTACTTAAGATCATCAAAACTACCAACCAAGGAAAAGGCAGGCAGCCTCCTTTGTGGGATTCCAGCAAACATTTGGGCACATCAGAGACAAAGAAAGTCCTCTCCACTACAAAACCATACTTTACAAACACAGGGCTTATGCATATACAGCATGAAGTCCTCATCTTTCAATCCAGTTTCTCTGGGTAACTCCACATTGTCCTGTTTTGACATCTCCATCCTTATTTAATCCAAGAGCCTCCCCTGGGTCTTGTCATTATTCACTTTTTGTATATGCCTAAAATTATGAACTCAGATCTTTTATTTTTCCAGCTACCTTATTTCCATTCTGATCATGCTGTCTTCCAGTTTTTTATCTTCTCTTTTTTGTCCCTATGCAGTATGTCTCCTCCTGGCGCTGCATATTTGCCTATCTAGCCTGGATCTCATGGCTAGACTATCAATTTACCTTCTTACTAGCATCGTCCTGTGTCTCCTTTAGCCTTCAGCCACAACTGGCCAATCCTGGGTCAAGTTAACCATTCAGCTACTCTTTCCAGTACTGAGACTAACCAGGCTCCTGAAAGGCCTGATGGTACTGGAAATGCACAACTTCTGCAAGTCTGAAGCCTGTTGCAAATCCCACGGTCATTATTCCAAACCTTCGCCATTCAAGTTCTTCCATGTCATATCACCTGAATACCCTCTCATAATACATATAATCTCTAAAAAAATGATTTCTTTCCTCCCAAATAAAGATTGTCAGGATCCAATGCTTTCAACTGAGAAACTGTCTCCATTGACCTATCCACATAAGAAACAGCAAGTGTGATTTAGACCTGGGTCATGGTAACGGCCAAGCGTCTTTATACCATTGGTTAAGTGTATGACCTTCAGCAGTGATGTAACCTCTCTAAAAGTTAGTTTGCTCACATACAAACTGATGACAATAAAGGCACTTATTTTCAAGATTACTTTCAAGTCAGGATTTAAAGAAATCACATAGAGAGAACTTAGCATAATGCTTCCCAGTTAGTGAGTACTCAATAAGTGTCATAAAAAGAATTACAAAAGTAATTTCTGTTGTTACATCTACCTTCATCCCTTGCATCCTTCCGTCTTATCTCTCTTATAGCTAAGATGAATTTCTCCATCTTCACATGCTTCAGTGACACCGTATTCTATCAATTCTGCCTCTCTTATCCTGTATTTTTCACTCTCTCAGCGTGTTAAAAAATTTGTACAACACACACATGCTCACAACAGTCCTACATAATCCTATGCAGTCCTAGCTCTTCCTTTCTCTTTTCTTCCCACAATTATGCTGCTCTAAAAAATTAACACTCCTTAATTTCCCTTCTTCAACTTCACTTCTATTGTTACGCACACACAAAATTACATTTGACTAAGTAATCAATAACTTTTAAATTGTTAAGTCTATAGACCTTTAATGCCAGTTTCAGGTTACCATTTATTGAACTGACGTGCCTAGCATGGTGTAATGCAGTTTTGTGTCCTTGACCATTTAATTCTCATGACAATGCTAAGAGGTAGTCATCACTGTCGTTATTTTATAGAGAAGGAAAGAGAACCTAAGGGGTGTCATCCATGCAATCACCACCAATTCACTGAGCACATACTTTTCAATAATCACTGTTCTATCTTTCCAAGGAACTTACAGTTTGGAGAGGGAGATATACATAACCTGGTTAACAAACAACTCTGTTTTATCAACTGAGATAAAAGCTGTAAAGGAAACAGAGTCCCTTGATTGACAACAAGGAGAACCTCCATTGGAAAGGTCAGGAGGACCTGTCTGAAGAGAAGTGGTTAAGCTGATAGCAAAGATTGGAACATGTCTGCCATGCAAAGTGGAAGAGAGTCTGGGAAAAGAAGACGCCATGTTCAAATCAAAGCCTTTGTTGGACAAGAGCCCTGGGAATTGGCATTTCATTCCAACCTTCATTGATTCTCCCAGGCAGTGTTAGCCATGGATCTTCCACTTCTATGACACTGTGTGTACCCATTCCCATGTTTTTCCACTAGACCATAAGCCACCTGAGTACAGGTGTGCGGCCCTTAGCACGTGACTAGCATCCAATAAATGATAATTAATAATTCAACCAACTAGTAGCAATTTATCCTAGTGAGTATTGTCTACCTACTTTGGGGGAAAAGGACTGAGAGTTGGGCCATTTCACGCAGCGTCTTCACATCCTGGGCGGCCACTGCTTGCTCCTCAGCCTTCTCTGACCTGATTGGTCTAATGAGTTGTGTGCAGCCAACTGCTGGTCTCTAGGTGATTAATGAGGCTTAGAGACTGAGGTCTGTGTGCTCTCTCAATACAGTTTCAGTGTTTCTCCATCACTATCAGCCATTGGATTTTATTTTTAAATGGCCACCAATTAGCATCAAAATTTGGTTGATGAAAATATTGAGAAATGGTAGATCTTTCTTGGGAGACTTATGAATATTCATGTTAGAAACTGCTCTTCCTTCAAGGTGGCCTCCTGGACAGAATACTAAACTGGAAGGTCAAAGCTCTGAGTTTTATTCTTGGCTTTGCCACTCACTCCCTCGGTGACCTTGGACAAGTTGCTTAGCCACTCTGCATGCAACTGTTTCTTTGTTGATATAGATGTGAGTAATGATAGCTGAAACCGACTTCCATATAGGGAAGTTGTGAAGATTAATGAGATACTGTTCATAAAGCACTCTGAAAGAAAGGTGCTGTACAAATACAGTGTTGCTGTTGTTATCCAACAGCTTCTTTACTGCAAATTCTCTGTACATTTCTCAAAACCTGGGAAGGGTGGTGAAGTCATAATGTATGGGTTATTCCATATGACATGTACCTGTTTCCACCTCTGGCAAGCTGTCCACTTTGTTTGCCTCGATCCTATTTCTTATATGTATAACCTTTCTTTGACATAAAAAACAGATATGATTTTTTAAAATTCATATGGTTTTAGAGAAAATCATCTTTAGTGGTCATTTGTAGAGCATGGGTGGGAACCATTTACCAGTGATAGCATTAAGACCCTGATTTTCACGGTAAATTACTCAAGGGACAAGATATGGGTTACATTTCCTGATTAATGACAGGATCAATCTGGCCCTACATCCACATCTCCCAAACGAGTAATCAAGCAATGAATTGGAAACCAAAGTGCCCGCTCTCTTTTTATTTCTTCTCCCCGAGGTTGAAGGTCCTTCAGTGGAAGGGGTAATAAGAAAGGAAAGGGAGAACAGGAGCCACAGATCATACTAACTGTCCCGGATTAGACCTGGAAAAATCAAAAGTTGACTCTGCTGTGGTCATACATACTAAAGAAGTAAGCCTTGCTGCCATTCCTTTCACTTCTACTCATTATACTTCAAATACTGTGTTTTTCAGAGCTAGCTAGTCTCTTAAATGTGATACCTTAATATTCAGAATGTGCAGAACGTGGGAAAATTGATGTTCCTCTGAGAATCTGAATCTTACATTAGCAGACTCTTTTGCATTTAATTTTGTCCCCTGTTTATATTAAAGGCAGAATAGGTTTCTTTGGACATGAGAAATTTTAAAATGTATGTAGGTAAAATCCTTTAGAGAATCCTCTCTTTCATCTGCTTATTAGAACCAATGGGAATACCTCTTTTCACAGATTTTAAAGTTCCAGATGATTCACAGTTGTTACAAGTGACTTGGTCTTACGGTGTATTTGTTTCTAGAAAAGAACCAGAACGAACAAGTAATCTGCTGAACGCATGCAGCTGGAGTTATTGTATCAGCTTTCAAAAACTACTGATTGTCCCCTAAGACATTTTAAAATTTAGGAAAGGATATGTTCAGCTGTCAAAAAATTTTCTGAATTTAGAGGAATCCAGCCAAATTTAATAAAAAGAAATCTTAAAAATAATCTCATCTGATAAATTCTTCTGTTTTTAACTAACGTAGTTACATGTCTTTTTTTTTTTAACTATGGGAGATTTAGGTTTTTGAGATTCCCTAAGTGATATATTAGAGAAGACATTTCAAAATAATTAAAGTTATTCTTCTTAAAATTTAGAAAATATGAGGTATAATCTTTGTATCACCTTTATTTTAGATCACCATTTTGCCCTGAAGGGGGAGAGTGGGATTGAGGTACATTTCGATGACAATAAAAATGTACCAATCACACTTGTATTTCAGATCTGTAACAGAAAAACAGAGAGCAACCTTTCTCGTTCTTTGATAACAATGGGAGAGTTACAACCAGGACCTAGTGTTTGTAGTTTATCACACCACTAATCCTTCCAACACCCTCTAACCCACTCTTTCTACTAGGATCAGATCTTTTAATGTTGAAAGGAAGAGAGAGGGAGAGAGGGAGAGAGGGAGGAAAGGAGGGAAGGAGGAAAGGAAGAAAGAAAAAAGGAAGAGAGGAAGAAAAGAGAAAGGAAGGAAAGACAGATCAGTCTATTTTATTCTACCCGTTTGACTATCAACATTAGTAAAGAGAAACCATTTGTTGCAGGCTGAAAATAGTTCCCAAGTGATATCCATGTCCTGATCCCCAGAACCTATGAATATGTTGTCCAATATGGTAAAGGGGACTTGTTAAACGTGATTAGCTGAAGGATCTTGAGATCAGGTTATCCTGATATGGGCCCAATGTAAACACCTTATAGGTGTTTACATTACATTACATTAGCAGACAAAGAGTCTGCTAATGTAAGGTGGCATCATGAGAGGGGGCAGGGAGGGAGAGAGATGGAAGGGGAGAAAGAGAGAGAAAAGATACAAGGACAGAGAGACAGAGGAGGAAGGAGAGAATATGCTATGTTACTGGCTTTGAAGATCAAAGAAGGGGCCATGGGCCAAGAAATTCGGATGGTCTTCAGAAGCTGAAAGAGGCAAGGAAACTGATTCTCCCCTAGAATCTCCAGAAAGAACACAGCTCTACTGACATCTTGATTTTAGGCCCGTGAAAATGATTTTGGATTTCTGACCTCCAGAACTGTAAAACAATAGATTCGTGTTATTTTAAGCCACTAAGTTTGTGGCAAACTGTTACAGCGGCAATAGGGAACTAATACATCACTATAAAGGTGATCTAGCCGTGTCATGCCTGCCTCAAAGTGAGTGAGTGAGCAGTGGTCCAAGTGAACTGTGAACAGGGGTCAGTAACCTCTACTTTGATCCTCATGCTACGGAAGGAAGCAGGGTGCATTGCCCCAGAACATACTACCCAGTGGCTGGAATTCTGAAAGTTGGCCAGCTTGCCCTGGAGAAGGAGCCCATTACACTCAGAAACTAAAAGGCACGCACCGCACCCGCCTTCCCTAACAGCGCCAGACTCCTCAGATATACGTAAACCAAGAAAGATTATACTGCTTTGTCAGTTCTCACCTTGGGATTTTAAATATGATTGATATGAGAGTAGCATCCTAGAAAGCAGTCAACTCAATAGGAAGCAAGAATATTCAACAGAAAGGCGTAAGGCAGGATGAGTAAACTGTGTGGGAGAATACATGTTTTGGGGTGAGAGAAGCAGATGCTAAGGAAAAATACCTCTAACAAAAACAAAAAGTATACATATAAAAAAGCACAAGTACAAATTCCTAAAACATTTACTAAAAGACTCACCAAAACCAGTTTTTAAACAATTCCCAGAGTATTCAGGTGTAGTTTACAGTAACAACTCATCATTTTATTACATTTCCACTGAAAATAATATCCTAAATTTCTGAATTAAATTTTACATTGGTCTCCTGAAAGTTTCGTGAAGATATTTCATGAATACCATCCACAACCAGAAGGAATTCAGCTGGTCCAGAAGAAAGGGCACAAGATTTAGAAGCAGGCAGATTCCAGTTAAAAACCGCATTTAAAAAAATTTCAGCAGGGGCTTCCCTGGTGGCGCAGTGGTTGAGAGTCCGCCTGCCGATGCAGGGGACGCGGGTTCGTGCCCTGGTCCGGGAAGATCCCACATGCCGCGGAGCGGCTGGGCCCGTGAGCCACGGCCACTGAGCCTGCGCGTCCGGAGCCTGTGCTCCGCAACGGGAGAGGCCACAACAGTGAGAGGCCCACGTACCGCAAAAAAAAAAAAAAAAAAAAAAAAGAAAAATTTCAGCAATATTGTTGAGCCCTGTCCCTGTGCCTTTGGACAAGCTCTAACTTCTCTGACCCTCAGTTTTCTCATCCACAAATTGAAGGTAGCTATATACAGTCATTCCTCCGTACCCATGGGGGATTGGTTCCAGGACCTGTGTGAGTATCAAACTCCTTGGGTGCTCAAATCCCACAGCTGGCCCTCTGTATCCACGGATGTGAAACTCATAGATACAGAGGGCCAACTGTATCTCCTTCCTAGGATGGTAAGATGATTATAAAAAGAATGCCTATAATCTACCTTTTAAAATATGATCCAGAGACTGCTTGATTTTTCTTTTCAAAGACTTCAGAAGTCAACACATAGAATTTCACTAGACCACGTTAAGGTAAGCCAGGTGGGCAAGGCAAGGATACGAAATTAGATTTTTTCGTTGAATCAAGGTGGGAGAAGGGCCAAAGAGAAGTGACTCAGCTGCAAACGCCCAAGGGCTGCGCCGTCTGAGATGCTAAGCATTGTTTCCAGTGGGTCTCATTATCAGGCCCAGTTTCAGTCTAGGCAGGCTACTGATGACATGGAATACAAGCTGATAGGAGAACTTTGGGGGTATCCTCAGGCAGGAAGAGAACAATGTAGAATTGCTACCCATCAGGACAGGAACCAGTCAGGACACAAGACAAGAAGCAGGCAGTTTCCCAGAAAGAAAATTGGGAAACATGGACCAAGGCTAAGTCTTACTTCTAAAAACTTTGATGTCTCAAGGGGAACGAGGGTCGGGTCAGAGCTCAGGAATTAGGTGGAAACTTGTGTATATCAGGGTCAGAAGAGCAGCAAAGGGATCTTAGATCAGGTAAAAATCCTCCTGCCTCTGGCAAAGATTAGACTAAATAACAGGGAAGAGGGGCCAGTCTACAGGTGGTATCAAAGAAAGATTGCACTGGACAGAACAAAAGAAGCAAGGGAGTCTTTATTCAAGACCAATGCACTAGGGGAGAGAGACTGAACTCAACTCCACAGAAAAGGCAGGAGAGTTTCAAGCTCTGGGATGGGCTGGGGGAAAGTACTAAAGAACGTTAGCTGGAGGTCCGTCAAGGTGAATAGGGCACCTGTGTTTGCTAATTGGTACTTAAGGAAATCAGGCTCCTATCCTCCCACAGATACAGGAAGACAGGAGCGCCATCTTTCCTGATGATTACATTTCAAAGGGATGGCTCCCAGATCCTGAAGAAAGACATCCCTGGATTATAAAATTGGCAAGAGGCTGGGAAAAGAATTATATCTCAAAGGGGCAGAGAAAGAATTCACAATTGCAAGTTTTCTAAAGAAGTGTGAAGGATGACATTCGGTTCTGGCTTGGACAACTTGCTGGCTGATGGTGCCCTCCACTTAGAGAACCCAGGAGGAGGAATAGAGTCCATATTAGCTTCGTTTACCCTACTTTCCGATGAAGCAAGTCAGAGAGGTTAACTGTCCTGCTGAAAGTCACCCCCAGTGAGTGGCGGAATGAGGATACACACCAGGTTGGTTTGAATAAAAACCTTATGCTCCTACTCACAATAGCCAGGACATGGAAGCAACCTAAACGTCCATCGACAGAGGAATGGATAAAGAAGATGTGGTGTGTATATACGAACAAAATAATGCCATTTACAGCAACATGGCTGGACTTGGAGATTGTCATACTGAGTGAAGTAAGTCAGAGAGAGAAAGACAAATATCATATGATACTGCTTATATGTGGAATCTAAAAAAAGGGTACAAATAAACTTATCTATAAAACAGAAATAGAGTTACAGATGTAGAAAACAATCTTATGGTTACCAGGGGGTAAGGCAGGGAGGGATAAACTGGGAGACTGGGATTGATATATACACACTGCTATATATAGACTAGATAACTAATAAGGACCTACTGTGTAGCACAGGGAACTCTACTTAATAATCTCTAATGGCCTATATGGGAAAAGAATCTAAAATAGAGTGGGTATATGTATATGTTTAACTGATTCACTTTTCTGTACACCTGAAACTAACACAACATTGTAAATCAACTATACTCCAATAAAAATTTTTTTAAAACCCCACATGCTCTTTTTCTTACAGCAGAGGGCTCTGGGTATCAGAATAGGAGGATTGGGGAGAAATCTATTGTAATAAATACTCTAAGAAAAGGGAGGGCAGGGGCTGACAGTCAGGAAGAAACCTGTCCAAAGTTTAGTCAAGCTGAGGGACATGTTATGCCCCTTTTGGTCAGTAGAGACTAAACAGCTACAGCTCTGGGACCTTAAAATATGGTCCCCCAAAGCCTTGAAAAATACCCAATTCTGACATTCTAGCATGGTGGGTTAAAAACAGGGCAGTCTTTCTAGTGTCTGGTAGTCAGGGGCACAAGAAAGACTAAATACAGAAATCATGGCTCGTCTTCTTTTTCTACAAAGGACTACCCTACTACCTTTTGAAGGTTTTTTTTTTTCCCCCTAATTGCCAAGTCACATCATTCTAAGCATATAACAGGGCCACTTAACAGTATTTCCCAGGCTTTATTCCTCCAACTGTGAAACCTCTGGAACTCCTTTTATTCCCTTCAAAGTCTCCACTGACTTCCACCAGCTATTTTTAGGGGCCCCTGGGGATCTTCTATTGTGTAATCAAAACAAGCCCTTTGGGTTTACAAGAGGCAACTCCCACTCTCCTTCCCTCCTGCTCTGACCCCCTTCGGTGACCTCACTGCTGAGCCCTTGTCCCTGCTCTTGCTGGAGGTCCCTGTCAAGGAAAGTCTGAGCCAATGTCATCCTTTGTTTCAGGGTTCGGCTCTGCTGGCACTACCTCCGGCTGCTGCTGAAGCTATGGGTGAGGGATAGTGTCCAGAACATGAAGACCCCAGCTCTCACTGCAACTGGAGTCATGGTGGGAATGATCAGAGCACAAGGTGTGTTAAATACCCAATGCTGAACTGGACAGAATACCTCATTTCTCATTGTAAACCAAGGTACTCTGGATTTCCAGTGACTCCAGTGAGTTTGTGAGGAAACAGCTTATTGAGTTTATTCTGATCGTTCTCCTCCTTCTAGGTCCCAAGAACATGTAGGAGGGTAAACTGGCTTGAGAAAATATCAGTGACAAACAACGTACTCTGTCAAGATTTACCCTGCTCTCCACTCTCTAAAATGCTACAGAACCAAACTTAATACCCAAGTCCCACTCCTTCCTTAAGATGAGGTCTTTCCTAAGAGGCTACTCAATTCTTCATATAAATAAACATTTCCAGGGTCTGATCCACCTGTCTCCCTTGTTTACTCAGACAGGTCTCATTGCCCGTGGTGTTCTCAGTCTATACCAGCAATGAGCTACTGAAGGCTCAAGATATATACAAAGAGCCCAGATAGAAGAATAGAAAGAAGACTCTCTTTTGCTACAATTACTGACCTGGAATTTAGTGTCAAGTTTCATTTGGGCATTTGTTCTACTGAGTCAGGTAGATAATTTTACCTAGAAAAACATACTTTAATTTTCCATGATACTCAGCACATCTATGATCATTTTGAATTTGGGGGAGAAAATAAATGTGTCCCATTAAGAGTTTTCTTTTCCTGAAAGTTGTCATCGTGCAAAAAGTTTTCCTACCATGCATTTACGACCAAGGACCCTTTGCCCACGTGTTTAGAGTTTCTTAGAAGATTAGTCCTGGGACTTCCCTAGTGGTGCAGTGGATAAGAATCCGCCTGCCAACGCAGGAGACATGGGTTCAAGCCCTAGTCCAGGAAGATCCCACAGGCTGCGGAGCAACTAAGCCTGTGCGCCACAACTGCTGAGCCTGCGCTCTAGGGCCCACGAGCCACAACTACTGAGCCCACGTGCCACAACTACTGAAGCCCGCGTGCCTACAGCCCGTGCTCCGCAACAAGAGAAGCCACCGCAATGAGAAGCCCACGCACCACAACGAAGAGGAGCCCCCGCTCGCCGCAACTAGAGAAAGGCTGCGCGCAGCAAAGAAGACCCAACGCAGCCAAAAATAAATAAAAGTAAATCTTAAAAAAAAAAAAATAAAGAAGATTCTAATCAACTGGGGGACAAGGAGAGAAACTTTAAAGGCAGAATTGAGTGAAGAGCCTCACGCATTTCAGACAGAAGAGTTACGAAGCTCCTGGACAGTAAATGTTCCGCTTCAGATCTATTAGAATCTCTTTTGACAGCTGAACTGATTTGTCACCCCTTTAAACGTAAGTATCACCAACTTGGATGAAAGAATCACAAAATAGGATTCTTCTCCTTGTATGGAGGAAGATGTATCCTAAAAGTCATACACTTTTATCTTTAATTAAGCACATTTTTTTGGTTGTGAAGAACAGAACAATTGCCTGTGGGCAAGTTAATTTTCTACAGAAACTGAAAGGATTGTTTTAAAAATAATCACTGGATGATATGCTGATTGACCAGGCATCCCCCGCAATGTCTGTAACAGCACCTAGAACATAGTAGCTTCTCAAAAAATAATAAACAAATGCTTGGATAAGTGAATGAATTTCAGGATTTATAAAGAGATACAGCTGTTTAAATTTAGTGAGATTCATAGCCTGGGGTCAGCTCTGCATTCGGGTTTTTTTCTTACTTTTCCAACCTGAAGCCAGTAAATAACGTCTAGGACCTTATACAGAGCTTTCAAACTCTTGTGGTTTCTCAGGTTTCTCATTTAAAGGGCAAGTTTTGGACAAGAAAGCTCTAAGATTACTTCAAGCTCTATGAGGCTAAAATTTTACAAGGCTTATACTAGGTACTAATGATCCGTAATCAGCAAATATGTGCTATTTAAGTCTCCCCTTTAAAAAACAAAAAAGGCAGGTTGCAAATTGCTTCAGGTCCACTAGGCGTCAAGTGCTGAGACACATGTGTGGTTAAGAATGACGAGAGGGCTTCCCTGGTGGCGCAGTGGTTGGGAGTCCGCCTGCCGATGCAGGGGACACGGGTTCGTGCCCCGGTCCGGGAAGATCCCACATGCCACGGAGCGGCTGGGCCCGTAAGCCATGGCCGCTGAGCCTGCACGTCCGGAGCCTGCGCTCCGCAACGGGACAGGCCACAACAGTGAGAGGCCCGCGTATCGCAAAAAAAAAGAAAGACGAGAAATACGAGAGTACCACGTGAGTTACTGTGGCACAGAAATGGAAGCTGTGTAACAGTTCACATTTGAACATCACAAAATGTCTTACAAGGAGAAAGTACTGAGCCCACTTGGCAGATAATGGAGACTGTGGTCTATTCTGAGCAAATGACTTGCTTGAAAGCACAGACACTTCACCCAAAGTAGGACTTTAAGATTCCAACATCCTGTGTCTTAGCTCTCAACACTGATCATCACTCGGGTGAATTATGGAATGATGGGACCTGAGGGCTGTCGGGAAACCTAGACGTTGTTTCACCCTAAAGGTAAGACAGAATGAGCAGCTAACTCATCCATTTGACATTCCCTAACAGTCAGCCACAAAGCAGGCTGAGGAACCAAGCAGGAGATGCCCTTCAGCGTGACTTCCTTTTGAAGCAGTCAGACAGAATTTTTAAAAATCAAAGAAGAAAACATCTTGAAAAAATTGGCTACTGGTGGTACTGTCTCTTCCAAGTTGACATCATCATTCAACCAACAGTGTAGGAGAACTGTCAAATTCCGGCAGCATGAGGGACACGAGAAAGAGACACCTGAAAAATGGGAAGCTGCTCTACAGCACAGCTGGAGTTGCATGGCTGTGATCTGGGGGGAGAAAATTTAATGGGGTTGGGAAGGGGGAAGGAGAGTATGTTCGGGGGAAAAAAAACATCAATTAAAATGTGCCTGATTCATAATTTTCTCAATTTCTCAGCAGAGTAACTTTCTGCCCTGCCTTATGCATTGCGCACAGCTACCTCAGAATTCATTTTTCAGCTGTTATTCATACTTCAGTTGGGTGTTTCTGAACGTATTCTTTCTCACAGTAACTGTTGACAGGTCCAGCCCTGTAACCATCTGGCTCCTGAAGTAATGAGACCAAATGAAATGGAGCTTGAAGAAATTAACATTCTTTCCTTAATCTATTAATAACTGAAAAGTGTTGATTTTGGTGACAGCTAGATACTTTATTACGAGGCATATTGGTTAATTAAGAGCATCATAATGAAAGTTATAGGAACGCATATCCCTCCAGAAATACACATATTTTTAATAAGCATAATTTGATTCTTCTCACAGGCTCATAAAAAAGTCAGTTGAAAATTGTATGCACAAAGAAAGCCTCAACAAAGAATGAACAATTTTGTATGTATGTACCATGGTTATTGTTGTTTTATTAGGTTATGTGTGCCTGTGTATATCAAATACAGCTGCCATGTATCAGTAGAAGTTAAAAATAATTACAGGTCTTCCACTGCCATTGCCCCATGATTCTCCCCCTATCTATTTACTCTCAGATGATGTTTGCAGTTTTATACGGTCCTTACTGGGTGGTGATGGCAGGGAATCACCCACTTTGCCAAAACTGAAAATGCTCAGACTTTGATATTCAGGTCACAGATGACGGTGTTTCCTTGCTCTTCTCTGACATTTGCAAATATTTTCCTTTTGCCAGTGAAAATTTAAGAAAACTGTACGTTGCGCACCGACTTGTCATCAATAAGAGATGGGGTGCTGCTTCTTTTTTCTCACCTGACCCTCACATGGAGCTCAGAGAAGTTGTTGCAGTGTTGATATGCAGCCCCAGTTAGTCCAAGAATTTGCTCCCAGATCTCATCAAGAAATTGTATTTTTCCTGTGTTTACCATCTTTGTTCAATTTTAGTTACCATAGGTATACATATTTTTCTGGAAAGTTGAGTATCTTTTTTCTTCTGGACTGGTATCCCATTTAAAAAAATACCCACGCGTAAATTCCCAAGGTTTTCTCTACTGAGAGTATGAAATGATTTGTGTGTGTGTGTTTGTTTTTCATTGCACGAGTGTGCTGCACTATTTCCTTCTCATGGTCCTTTTCATTTTGTCATGTCTTTTCACTAGCTAGCCAAGAAATCCCTGTGAGATACTTGATTTGTCTTTCTCACTCTTTCTCTCACAGGACATACTGTACAAGACTGGAAAGGTAGTAATCTGAAAGTCTAGATAATTCAGGCAAAAACTGGCTAATGACAATCACGGGTGTGTTTTTCTACTTTTGGCCTCAATTATCCAGTTTGGTTGTCAAAGTTGAAAAATTACTGAACCAGGACCAGATCTTTACCATAAATATTGCCTTTCTGAACAGAAAGAATTTATCTCCTCTTGGTTTCCCCATTCTCTTTGTTGTGTTTGGTCTCCATTTAAGTTCTTCTCTATTATATATTCTGACACCTTCTCTACATTTTTTTTTTTTCCATTCTGGGTATCATCAATGCCAGATGTGTGTCAGCACTGTTGTAACACTGTGCTCTCAACATTAGATCCAGGAGGCATATGGGGAACATACTTCCTCTTTCTGTGATAAGCATTTCAGTTAGTCTCTGCTGAGTACTCATTCCTGTTTGTTTGGAGAAGTAATTCTATTTTCCAAAATACAGTCAAATTCCATGACTAAGGAGAATACTGGAGTTAACTTCACTTACGCTGTAGAGCACTTAGGCTGGCCTTCCACAATTCCCAGCCAGGGCTCTGCATAGCAGGATGACCAGGTTGAGGGACTGGAAAGAGATTCAAGGCCCTTTCGAGGTCTGTCAGTCCTTATCTGCTGTGGCCACAGTGTGGCTTGATTCCAAAGCTGGGGCAGAGAAATCTCCATCTCACAGTCTGAGATAGGGGCCAGAAGACTCATATGGCAAAGTCAAGACTCATGAGGGCTGGGTCAAGGTCATTCTGAGTATATTTGGCACAAAGAATTGAA
The DNA here is from genome assembly GCF_964374135.1 of Grampus griseus. Taxonomy (NCBI): domain Eukaryota; kingdom Metazoa; phylum Chordata; class Mammalia; order Artiodactyla; family Delphinidae; genus Grampus; species Grampus griseus. The sequence goes on from NC_139018.1 coordinate 170,937,276, forward strand.
ATTACAGCACTCAGTTATCCTTTCAAAATATTAGGGATAAGAAGAAAGAAAACTTTGTTTTCTTTGGCAAAAGCACTGTCTAAATCAGTGACACCCTAAATCCATGAAAGGGAGTGGACTCGGAATGATTAAAAGCTATCCTTGTCTTTATTTTAGTTACACTGTTCTAGCTCACTTTGGACCCTTTTAAATGGGTCCATCCCTCTCATAAAAATACTGCTAACGAGAGGGTATAAAAGTTCAGCATCAGGCATAGCTCACTGTATCTAGGATTCTTCTAGGCTTTTCCACCCTATTTTTCCATCATCACCAGAAAAAACAACTTATTTTAGACTCTCTTGGTTTTCCTTTCTCTTAGCTTTCCCTCTTGCCCCCAGCTTCTGCCTTCTTTCTTTAGTTTTCTTTGTCCAGACAATCCATTTGGACACTCGTCTCTGGCTTGAAATGTCAGTACTATCACTCACTCACTATTTTATTATTTTCTTCTCGCACCATAAGCACTAGAGCTAAGGGTGAGAAATGTGTCTATTATTGAATTCAGCTTTTGCAAAGATTTATACCTAACCCACCAGTTAGCAGAGTCAGATTGAACTCCCTATATACCTGTTTTAATTCCAGACTTAAAATAATGCTTTACAGTTTGCTGAGCTCTTTAAGAATAAAAGAACCGTGTAGAGATTATAAGGTTTTTATATGACTTGCAGATGGCTTGGGACAAATGGTAAAATAGTGATATATTCCTATACATGTTTTTCTTATTGCAAAGATGAAGTAGAAACACTGGGTCATTCCATTTTGTTACAGGTTAAATACTATAAATGGAAGTATGCTAATATTAGGGGTAGAAACTTAGAATCTTGTATGATACAAAGATAGAATGATGGTTAAGTTAAGCCTAAAACATGTGCCAAATTCAGGCTAAGAAATTTGGGACCAAAGTATTTAGTACCAAATTTATGACTATAGGCACATGGGTTTATTATGATTGGAGCCAAATAATTATCTGAGAATTCAAAAAACATTTCTTAAACTGATATTATCTAAGAGGCCTAAAAATACCATTAGAACTATTTAAACTTACATAAATTAAGTTTCTGTTCTACACTACAACCTACATTTTCCTCTAAGCATTTTGCTCTTGATATAAAACAAAGAATATATTCTAATAATGTAAATGTATAATTCGAGTTACAGAAAGAATTACTAGCCTTGGCAGGACACTAATTCACTCAATGGCCGGAATACTTTTTCTTATTTTTCCCTTTTACACAATGGAATATATGATATATTTACTAATTCAAATATGGGAAACCAACAAAGTTAGAAAATGTATTTTAAGGAACATTATATCATTTTTAAGCATTTGATTTAAGTTGAGATATAAGTAATGTTAAGGTAAAATTATCCATTTTTTATATTAGTAATTTTTCTATATATTGTGAATAGTTTAAGTGGAGAAAATAATTTTTCCTCTCAGTTAGGAAACTATTCCCCCTAAAATCTTGTTTTACTATGAATCTACCTGGTGTTCCCTTCTTTCACAAAGTTACCCTTTGGTTCAATTCCCTCACCTTCAAATGAATGAAGTAGTATTATTTCCAGAGTCAATCAGGCTTTGCTTTACTTAAAACCTTATGATGCAAAGAGTCATTTTATTTTATTTTCCAAAGAAATACCAGAAGTCTCTCATTTTATACTAATATACACAAGTCATGTGTGTCAAGATTCAATCGGGGGAAAATCCTAAAGATGCAATCAGAAAACTACTAGAGCTCATCAACGAATTTGGCAAAGATGCAGGATACAAAATTAATATACCGAAATCTGTTGCATTTCTATACACTAACAATGAACTGTCAGAAAGAGAAATTAAGGGAACAGTCTCATTTACCATCACATCAAAAAGAATAAAATATCTAGGAATAAACCTACCTAAGGAGGCAAAAGACTTGTACTTCAAAAACTATAAGACACTGGTGAAAGAAACTGAAGACAACAAAAACAAATGAAAAGATATACTGTGTTCTTGGATTGGAAGAATCAATACTGTTAAAATGACCATACTACCCAAGGCAATCTAGGATTCAGTGCAATCGCTATCAAAATACCAATGGCATTTTACACAGAACTAGAATAATTTTAAAATTTGTATGGAAACACAAAAAACTCCGAATAGCCAAAACAATCTTGAGAAAGAAGATGGAACTGAAGGAATCATGCTCCCTGACTTCAGACTATACTGCAAAGCTACAGTAATCAAAACAGTATGGTACTAGCATAAAAACAGATACATGGATCAATGGAATGAGATAGAAAGCCCAGAAATAAACCCATGTACTTATGGTACAACAAAGGAGGCAAGAATATACAACGGAAAAAAGACAGTCTCTTCAGTAAGTGGTGCTGGGAAAACTGGAAAGCTGCGTGTAAAAGAATGAAATTAGAACACTTCCTAACTCCATACACAAAAATAACTCAAAATGGATTGAAGACCTGAAGGTAAGCCTGGATACTATAAAACTCCTAGAGGAAAACATAGGCAAAACTCTCTTTGATATAAATCACAGCAATATTTTTTTGGATCTGTCTTCTAGAGTAATGGAAATAAAAGCAAAAATAAACAGATGAGACCTTATTAAACTTAAAAGCTTTTGCACAGCAAAGGAACCATAAACAAAACAAAAAGAAAACCTATGGAATGGGAGCAAATATTTGCAAATGATGCAACTGACAAGGGATTAATTTCCAAAATATACAAAGTGCTCATACAGATCAATATCAAAAAAAAAAACCCATTGGGCTTCCCTGGTGGCACAGTGGTTGAGAATCTGCCTGCCAGTGAAGGAGACATGGGTTCAAGCCCTGGTCTGGGAAGATCCCACATGCTGCGGAGCAACTAGGCCCATGAGCCACAACTACTGAGCCTGCACGTCTGGAGCCTGTGCTCCGCAACAAGAGAGGCCGCAACAGTGAGAGGCCCGTGCACCGCGATGAAGAGTGGCCCCCACTCGCTGCTACTAGAGAAAGCCCTCGCACAGAAACGAAGACACAACACAGCCAAAAATAATAAATAAATAAATAAATTTTTTTAAAAAAGGGCACTAGTGCCACTCATGAGCGCTCCGCCCTCATAAGCTAATCACCTCCAAAGGTTCCACCTCCTAATACCGTCACCTTGGAGGTTAGGATAAAACAACAACAACAACAACAACAAAAAACCCCAAACAACCCAATCAAAAAATGGGCAGAAGACCTAAATAGACATTTCTCTAAAAAAGACATATAGGTGGCCAACAGACACATGAAAAGATGCTCAACATCACTAATTATTAGAGAAATGCAAATCAAAATTGCAATGAGGAATCACACCACACTGGTCAGAATGGCCCATCATCAAAAAGTCTACAATAATAAATGCTGGAGAGGGTGTGGAGAAAAAGGAACCCTCCTACCCTGTCGGTGGGAATGTAAATTGGTGCAGCCACTGTGGAAAACAGTATGGAGGTTCCTTAAAAACTAAAAATAGAGTTACCATATGATCCAACAACTCCACTTACGGGCATATATTAGGAAAAGATGAAAGTTCTAATTTGAAAAGATACATGCACCCCAATGTTTAGAACAGCACTTTTGACAATAGCCAAGACATGAAAGTAACCTAAGTGTTCATCGACAGATGAATGGATAGAGAAGACGTGGTATTTATATACATATATATATACAACAGAATATTAATCAGTCATAAAAAATAATGACATAATGCCATTTGCATCAACATGGATGGACTTAGAGATTATCATACTAAGTGAAATAAGTCAGAGAAAGACAAATATCATATGATTATCACTTATATGTGAAATCTAAAATGAACAGCAAATGAACTTATTTATAAAACAGAGAGAGACTCACAGACTTAGAAAAGAAACTTATGATGACCAGAAAGGGGAAAGGGAGGAGGGATAAATTACGGGGTTTGGATTAACATATATACACTACTATATATAAAATAGATAACCAACAAGGACCTACTGTATAGCACAGGGAACTATATTCAATATCTTGTAATAACCTATAATGGAAGTCCAGATGCTAGGGTGAGACCAAGAGGGAGGTTTGTGGAGAGAGGTCCACTTCCACATACAGAGAAAGGCTGTTGCCTCTGCATCTAGTATGTAAGTCCCCTACATACTAACCTTCAAGTTGAGAACTTTCAGCGATGAAAACGTGCGTTCACATGTCCAATCATGTAAGTTAGCACATGTCTGGCGTACATTGTCACGTGCGTGCATCCTCTACAAGTGGTTGTGCTTTTGTGTGCTTTACTATACAGTACTCTATAGAGTACAGTAGTACGGTATCTTTATTTCTTGCCTGTTCACTTGATGCCAGCCCTTGTATGCCAGCTGTTGTACTGTACCACTGTACTTTTCAAGGTACTGTTACCTTAAGATTAAAAATGTTTTATTTTTGTGTTTGTTTATTATGCATTATTTGTGTGAAAAGTATCATAAACCTATTACAGTACAGTACTTTATAGCCGATTGGGTACCTAGGCTAACCTTGCTGGACTTAGGAACGTACTCTCGGAACGGAACTCGTTCGTATGGGGTCACCGGATGTGCAGCGGTAGAGTGAGGATAAGCTGAAATCCCCCAGCATCTCTGTGTGTCAGGCTGCCTTCTAACATGCCAGTCTGTAGAATGTGGAGACAGGTGCTTCCCTTTGACCTTCCAAATTTCATATGAATTTCTCTTTCATACCACCTTAACTCAGAAACATACAGCAAAGAGGATTCTGGGAATTGTAGCTCAGCTTAGCCCTGTTGCTATAATACAAACCACCATGGTCACGTAACTCCATTTGGTTTATTGAACTTTGGGTTTATGTATTACGGAGGATGCAAAATACAGAGTATGCACAGCCCATGTTTATGAGGAGGATATCATCTCAAAGGAAAGACAAAATGGCCGATTCAACAGTGCAAGGTGGCATTCCACAAAGTGTCAGAATAAATGCTCCAGCCAAAAGTTGAAAATGCTGGAAAAAACTGCCCTCAAAAGAACGTTTTTCACATCAGTTTTTTTTTCCTACTCTCTATTTCCACTCTCTTAATAGCTTTAAAAAATCCTATGTAGGAAAAAAAAAAAAGAGAGAGAGAGAGAGAGAGAGAAGGGCTATAATATGCACAAAGAGATCTGGAATAGCTTGCCTGATTTCATTCATTAGAACTAAAGAATTCATATTTTTTCATGGTTTCAGAATAATCTTTGTTATATCACATTTACAGAACATATGCTCTTTGAATAAATGTGAACCCATTTTGCTGAAAGAATAATGTCTTTTATAAGTTTAAAACCTTTTCATTGGTATCCAAGAGAAACAGACTGGGAACTATAGAGTAAACTGCATTAAAATCTGTTCGATTTACCAGTGTATAATTTCCAAGGCTCTCCCTTCTCACAAGTACCTCAAGGGAGAGGCACATCTTCTGAGAGAGAAGCAGGAGAGAAAAGATCAGTTTGAATGATAATGAGGCTGCAGAAAGAGACCTTTTACCTTTTTCACACAATGGGACAGACAGCTTTTTTGATGTCAGTTTAGAACACCCACTAGCTATGATAGGAATTACAGGTCCATCAAGAGAAGAATATACCCTTATGGATTAGGCACTAAAGGTTTCCTTCTTTGAGCTTCACTATTATTGCAAAAGACTCATTCATACAGTGCTAATGGGAGGGAGATACATGCCTCAGAGAATAGATCTCTTGGGATGGAGTACCACTCAGCTGGCTTCTAATTCATGCACATATGGAATGAGAAAGATGGTTGCTGTGGTTTCACGTAGATTGGTCCCCTTTCTACTATGTCCTCTTCATCACTATGACCCTCTCCTTTTATCCGCTCCCACCTGGGGAGAGTACACCAAGAGGTCCACCTGTGGTCCTAGAAAAGTCCCCTAGACTTGCCAGCATGTCTGACCTGGGCTGTAATGGACTGTTCTCTGTTCCCAAGAAAATCAGCTCCAAAGATATTTTTGTAGGTCAGATCCTGGGAGCAGAATGACCTCCTGAATGTTTCAATTTTTGGACAACTCTTTGACAGAGCCAATAAGTCTTAGTATCGTACTTTATTTGGATTGGGGAATTGATTGACATCATTTATCACAATGTGGAAATCAGTTTGGCAGCATTTCCAAACAACACTCAGGAGAAGCAAAATGATCTTTTCTCTTTTGGGGCCTGAAGGGAGAGTTCAAACCTACCACCTCTTATGTAACTACCGCCCAGGCACCTTGTGGGAAGTGAAGGTGGTGAACTATTTTGATACAAAGAGAACTTAGGATGGGAAGTTTATACCTTCTAGAATTGTTTTACCAAGTAAAACAGTTTCTTTTTTTTTCTCTTTAATCTCAAAGTAAATGTCTCCGGGGTAAGTGATGTAGAGTAACAGCAAAGAGGAATCAGCCAGAGAGAAAATATCAGAGAGACAGACAGAATTCACAGAATTAACTAGGAGCACAGAGGCCTGAAACACCTGTACATCAAATGAAAAACAAATATATGTTTATTGGTAGAAAGATGTTAGCCTCTCTGACAGAGGGTGCTACTAACTGGTCTATTAACTGTGGTGTCTGGCTGTGCATTTTGCTAATGTCTTTTAAACGTACTTTATGTTTTTGAGTCTGTTCTTTCTAAAACCATCAAAATAAGGGCACCTGATCTAAACAAATGAAAGCCACAGCTCATAGTTGGGAGAGAGCCCATGGGTTTCTCTACAAGCAAGCATTCTACATCAAGAAAATTCTGTTTCCAAAGGCCAGAAAGGACATGCATATTTATGTGGCATGCATTCATGTGTGTCTATAAATCTATAAATATCGTAAATATATTTTATAGGAAGAGAGGGATTATTTTCCGTATAGTATTTTCCATTTTAGTATCTTTCACTTTTACTAGTTGAATATTCATTGTGCTTCCTTTATTGGGGTTGCAGTCAGCTAAAAACACATCTCTATCATTTGCTGACATGAAGCTAGAGGGGCCTCAACAGGTCATCAGAGCTATTCCTTTCCTAGTTATTCTTTTTGAATTAATATCATCCATGTTGAGCCTTAGGTGGACTTCTCAGAGTTCTAATCTACACAGAGACAGGGACTGGTTGTAGGTTATACTTCTAAATAGGGGCTTCCCTTGTGGCACAGTGGTTAAGAATCCGCCTGCCAATGCAGGGGACACGGGTTGGAGCCCTGGTCCGGGAAGATCCCACATGCCGCGGAGTAACTAAGCCCATGCACCACAACTACTGAGCCCATGTGACACAGCTACTGAAGTCCGCGTGCCTAGAGCCCATGCTCTGCAGCAAGAGAAGCCACCGCAATGAGAAGCCCGTGCACCGCAATGAAGAGTAGCCGCTGCTCGCTGCAACTAGAGAAATCCTGTGTGCAGCAACGAAGAAACAACATAGCTAAAAAAAAAAAAATTAAATAAATTTTTAAAAAAATTAAAAAAAAGAAAACTAGACCTAGGCACATCATGCTGTAGATAGCTATATACTCCCTACATATTTAGGCAAAATGCTCTATGCCTACCAGAAGGAAGGGAGGAAAGAAGGCAGGGAAGGGAAGGGAATCTTAAAAGCAGCCAGAAGATCTGTGACAAAGGAGCAAAGGCAATGCAATTGAGGAAGGGTAGTCTTTTCAACAAATGGTACAGGAACAAGGGCATACATATGCAGAAAAATGAAACTAGACACAGTCCTTCCACCCTTCACAAAAATTAACTCAAATGGATCATAGACCTAAATATAAAATACAAAACCACAACACTCTTAGAACAAAACATAGGAGAAAATCTAGACGACCTTGGGTATGGAGAGGAATTTTTGGATATAACACCACAGGCACAATCCATTAAAGAAACAAACTGGAGTTCAAAGCTCATGTTCTGCAAAAGACTCTGTCAAGAGACTGAGAAGTTAAGCCAAAGACTAGGAGAAAATATCGTCAAAAGACATATCTGATAAAGGACTCTTATCCAAAAACTGCATATAACTTTTAAACGTGAACCATAAGAAAATGAACAACCTGATTTAAAAATGTGGCAAAGACCTGAATGGACACTTCGCCAAAGAAGATATACAGATGACAATAAGCATATAAAAAGATGCTCCACATCACATGTCATTAGAGAATTTCGAATTAAAACAACAGTGAGATACCACTACACAACTACTAGAATGGCCAAAATCCAACACACGGACAACTCAAAAGCTGGCAAGGATGGGGATCAACAGGAACTCTCATTCATTGCTGGTGGGAATGCAAAATGGTGCGGCCACTTTGGAAGACGGTTTGGCAACTCCTTACAAAATTAATCATGATAATGGTAGATAACTACCTGCATGCAACCACATGAATAAATCTCACTGACATGAATGAAAGTAAGATGGAGTTTTGGTGCATGATTTAGTTTATAGCAAGTTCAAAAAGAGGAAATATAAATCTGTAACGATGGAAATGATAATAGTGGTTACTTTTGGGGCTGGAATGTCTGGGAGGAAACACAGAGACACTCTGGATTGCGGCAAATGTTCTAGATCTTCATCTGGGTGACAGTTATATCTTGTAAAATTTTATCAGGCTGCACACAAAATTTGTACACTTTTCTACACTTATATTAGGGGCATGTGGGTGAACACCTGAAAGCTCCCAGGGCTATACAAATTTCGGGTTAATATTAATACTGTTTGGTTCTTGCACACATCAAAGTAATCTTAAATTCAGGAAAATCAAAAGATTGTACAGGAAAAAAAAAGAAATGTGTCAGTTGTTAACGATAATTACATAGTCACAGTAACTTTTTTAAAATCCTAAATATTGATTTAAGCCAAAAGGAAGTGTTTGTGCATCTGTTTGGAGCACGTGTGTGTGTGTATCTGTCTTTTAATGCAGGTTAAAAGCAATACAGGTGACATTTATAAGTGCAGAGTTAAATACCAGAAGAAACAGCTAAAAGAGTTTTAATTTCTGCTTCCCTGAGAGTGGAGAAAGATGTGATAGAGCAGGAATTGACAAACATTTACTGGAAAGGGCTACATACCAAATAGTTTAGCCTATGCAGGCCATATATTCTCTTACGCAACTACTCACCTCTATCCGTATAGTGTGAAAGCTGCCACGGACAGTACAGAAACATATGGGCATGGATGCTGTGTTCCAATACAACTTTTTTGGGGGAACAAAAACAACTGGTGGGGGACTTCCCTGGTGGTCCAGTGGCTAAGACTCTGCACTCCCAATGCAGGGGGCCCGGCTTCTATCCCTGGTCAGGGAACTAGATCCCACATGCTGCAACTAAGAGTTCACATGCTGCAACTAAAAGACCCCGCATGCCACAACAAAGATCCTGCATGCTGCAACTAAGACCTGACGTAGCCAAATAAACAAATAAATTAAAAAAAAAAACTGGCGGGGTGTAATTTGCTGACCCCTTGGAGAAGATGACTGATTTTCATTATAACCATAATATTATTTAACTTTTTTTAATAAAGAAAATTTATTTGGTCAGTCACTTAATATTTATTGGATCTTACTATATGCCAGACATGCTTCGAGGTCCTAGGGATACAGACGGGACCAAAACTGACAAAAATTTGTCTTCATGGAGTTACATTCCAGAATCTTATTATCATAAAATTAACTATACAGAAAGAATAGGTAGTAGTTAACTTAAAATGGATCTATTTAAGGATATACTTAAGTAGATTAACTGTAGCCTGACCATCACTTAACTTTTAAGTTGTATGTTCCCTCGAGAACAATAAAATAATTTCAAAAAAATCATACTATCATTAGGAGTTGTTTTATAGCATTTATAGCGGTAGAGTGCAAATGCTTTTCTCCTGTATTACTTCAAAATATTTTGAAAACCTATGTACTCTTCGAATATTTTTAGATAGTCATCTAAGAATCTTGATCCTAAGTTTCAAATGGTGAAAATTCAGGTGTGTTATAAATATTGTCATTTAAAAATAAAACTAGTATTATTTTTTAAATGTAACCGATAGAAGACACACAAATGGCCAACATATGAAAAGATGCTCAAGGCCACTAATTATCAGGGAAAGCAAATCAAAACAACAATGAAACATCACTTCATACTTGTTAGGGTGGCTATTATAGAAAATAAGCACAATACTTGTTAGCGAGGATGTGGAGAAATTGAAACCCTTGTACTCTGTTAGTGTCATGCAAAATGATGCAACTGCTATGGAAAACAGTATGGAGATTCCTCAAAAAATTAAAATAGATCTACCATGTGATCCAGCAATTCATCTTCTGGGTATTTATCCAAAGAAAACAAAAGCTCTAGTTCAAAAAGATATCTGCACCTCCACGTTCGCTGAGGTATCATTTTCAACAGCCAAGATAGGGAAACAACCTAAGTGTCTGTCAGAATAGTATTCAGCCCCCAAAATGAAGAAAATCCTGCTCTATGCAACAGTAAGGATGAACATGGAAGACATAACAATGATAAGTCAGACAAAGAAAAACAAATGCTGCATAACCTCATATGTGCAGTCTACAAACATTGAACTCATAAAAGCAGTGGCTGGGGTGAGGGGAAAAGTGGGGTTGTCCATCAATCAATATAAATTTTCAGTTTTGCAAGATGAGTAGGTTCTAATCTATACAACACTGCGCTTATGACCAGCAATACTGTGTGTACACTTAAAACTCTGTGAAGAAGGAATATGTCATGTGACATGTTGTTACCACAATAAAATAAAAATACTTATATCCAGTACACTCCAAATGCCATAATAATTTAATACCTACAATTTCTATGAAAAAAAATCATGAAAAGGCTCTTCTTTATTAGGAATACTTATAATAGTCCATCTTCTCATTGAAATTCTATGTTATTTCCCCTTCTCTACATTTTCGTCCTCTGACAATATGCTTTCATTCTTGAGTCTTTGATTGATTTTATAAAACATAAGTCTGTCACAAAAAGATGTATATAAATTAAAATTTTATGTTGGTTAAATTCTCTCTAACTATAATGCTCTAAACAATTTTGTGGACTGAATTATTATTATACTTATTAATAATACATTAACACAATACAATAAATGCATTACACACTTGGAAATTTATTTTTTAAAAAGAGTAATGTTTAATTGGAAATGAATCTCATAATGAGGTAACTAGGGCTGTTTTACTTCAATCAGTTCATGTATTCATGGATGAATATTATTTATGAGAAGGGACACAATGTAAATTCTATTTAATTCACTGTGAATATTGTTGTAAAGCCTGAGAGACCTTGTTCATCTAAATAAGGAGATGGGAATGAAAGGAATGATACTAATGGTACTCAATTCTTCTTGAAATATAAGCCAAATATCATATAGTGATGTATCATCCAGATTATTCTTAATGATGTGTGAGCTGACCATTTGAATAGGTCCTCCTTCAAATGTTTTGAAAGAAAAGAATTGGAAATGACCTGAGTTGCAACAGCATTTGTTACTCAGTCAATAAAATCTTTCATTTTCTCAACTTCTGGGAAGTAAACCAAAAGTCTTCACTAAGATTTACCAAATGTGTGTTAATTATCTCTGCTTGAAGCACATTACATAATCTGATAGATTCAGAAAGAGTTGGAAAAATATCTAAAAATTGATTGTTTCAATACAATTTTGCTAAAATAATAATTTTTATTAAATGCTTTTATTTCATCATATGTTTAAAAAACTTTATCTATCCAAATATTGGAGATGCAGATTTAGGTCCTTCAATTTGTGGGAAATAGTTTATATACAATCTAATAAGACAGCTCAATTCTCTCTTGACAACAATCAGTCCAATCCAAATTTCAGAAAAAGTCTAAATTCATTTTTTATTCAGATACAGTCTTAATAGTCACATTATTAAACTTAAAACTTGCTAATGTAACTAACTTGTCTGCATATTTATAAAGCTAAGAAAATTTATTTCTCATTCCTTAGCCTGTTATAATCCCTTATATTGTCTAGTTAAGATTACAATTTATTTACGAAGTAACATATGGTATGCCTTCAGTAAATTTTGCTTAGCATGTGAGAAAAATTAAAATCACATTCTAAAGCTCTGAGATAAAAACATTAATATCGTGAAACATCGTAATTGTCCTTTTTCTGTATATTTAATGAACGAAAAAAACTACTGCTAAAAAATTAATTATTCATTGAGCACTTAAAATATAATTGTACTTTTTGTGATGAAGTAGATTAAACATTGTGTAAAATGAATTAAGTTGATGATAGAATGCACTTATCAACAGAATAATTGTACTGTAGTACAACTTTTTGTATGGTACAATTTTTTTCTCTAGTTTCTTGGTATTGTACAATTCTTTATCTGGTTTGGTAAAGTAGGTTTTAAATTTCTTTTTGAATAACATACATGGATTCTAATGAAAGCATGTATAATTTTGTCCATAGGTTTTATTCAGTGTACATTGAAAATTTTGGTAGTCCCTGAAAATAGTCAAGTAACTTTTAGGGAATCAGCCTCCCTGAGCTTCTTCAGATATTTAAAGGTTAATTTCTTTCCTGCTAATACCAAGACATAGAAATGGAAACTGAAAATAGCTTTTAAAAATTGCTTATGTTTAAATATGTGAAAAACAAGTCATTCTTAATGTTATTTCTTATTGGTAACACTTTTTCTAATTTTCTTTTGGCTTGGCAATTTGCCTCTTCCTTTAGCAAATATCCTGTGAAGGAAAGAAGCTAAACCATACGTTCACCTGAAACTAACACAAAACTGTAAATCAACTAGACTTCGATGAAAATAAAATAATAAAATTTAAAAATTAAATATAGATATAGATCCTCTGGAAATATCATTAAAATATCATTAAAATTTTATATAATAACTATATAAAATATAGTTTGTACCCAAAATTAACAGCCTCATGGAAAAATATGTGAAAGGTTGATAATGTATTAACCTAAAAGAAATACACTGATAAATTCTGAAGAGCAAATATAAGTTTACATTGTTGAACCACTATATAATAGAACAGAACCTCCATACTGTCCTCCATAGCGGCGGTATCAATTTACATTCCCACCAACAGTGCAAGAGGGTTCCCTTTTCTCCACACTCGTAAATGTCCCTGAGCTTTATCAGAGATAATAAGTGTGTGATTTGTGACTGCTAACTTCCAAGGATTCTGCTGGAATATATATATAGTATCACCCAAAATGGTTTCACTTTCCTAAAAAATCCCTTTGTACTCCGCCTATTCATCATTCCCTCACTCCCGCTAAAATTACTTTTTCTTAAAAATGCTGCTACCAAAACCAAAATTGCCCTCTGTGGTCATCAATAGAAAATTGTCCCATATAATATGACAAGTGGGGAATACATATATGATATGAAGTATTGGTAAAGTCACACCACATGCCACACGTTTTAAAATCAAATGAATTTCAGTTGGGTAACATCTCAGAATGTTTTGTTTCAACTGCAATCCTTTAGCTAATATGTATTTTTATTTCAGGTTTTTCAAGCATTCTGTATACTGCTGATTCTTACACAAATGATAACTTTTTAAACCTGTGTAGAGACAGACTCAGCCATGCCTGTGTTTTTACAAACATTCTCTCTGTGATGCAGAGAGCATACTTTTGTTTATGCTGACAGCTGTGTGTGAATATTTTTACTATTTTGAGAAGTGAACAGGTTGAATTTTTGGGTGTGCAGGCAAGTCAGTACATTGTTATTGGCATGGTAGAACTTCCTTGTAGATTAATAATAGATTTTCTTTTTAATTCTAACTTTTTTCACTGCTACTACGAGATCACGAAATGTATAATAATCATGCATACGTTCCAAAATTTTTCACTAAATGCAATCATGAAAAATCTTTAAAATCTAATTAGCAAAGTGATTAGTCATAATGGCAGACAGCATTAAGGGTGGGATGATGCAGGATATAATATTTGAGCCAGAATTCTATTCCCAACTTTTTTTTTGTTATAAGCCAGACATTATTAGGGGCTGCTGTTAAATCTTTCAAGTGATTAGTATATCAGAATGACAGATAACATGTAATTCAATGAATATTATTAATTGGACATTGTATCTTAAATTTCAAAGTTATACTATGAAAACAATTCAACTAGCTCTACTAGGCATGGGACTGATTTTTTTTTAACTTAAAGACTTTAATTTTTCAGAGCAGCTTTAGGATTACAGAAGAATTGCACAGAAAATACAAAGAGATCTGGTATATACAGTTTGTCCACTCACCTCACCTCCAGATACCGTTTTCCCTCTGATCAGGGTCTTGCATTAGGGTGGCACATTTGTTACAATTAATAAACTAAATTTGATACATTGTTAGTTTTAACTATGGTTCACTCTGTGTTGCACAGCTCTAAGGGTCTTGACAAATGCTTATCATATATCCACCATCACAGTATCATATAGTTTCACTGCCCTAAAAATGCCCCTTGCTCTACCTCTTCATCAATACTCCCTCTCCCTGAATGTCTGGCAACCAGTGATCTTTTTACTCTCTTGATAGTTTTGCATTTTCAAGAATGTCATAGAGTTGATCACACCCTAGCAACTGATTGATACCAGCTGATTTCACTAAGCGTTTCATACCAGCTGATTTCACTTAACAACATACATTTAAATTTCCTCTGCGTATTTTTGTGGCTTACTTGTTCACTTGTCTTCACGTGATTATTAATATAGTTGGATTAATATCTATGTTATTTGCAACTTTTCTGTTTATTGCCTTTGTTCATTGTTTATATTTTTATCTTCTACTCTTTTCTGCCTTGTTTTTAATTGGGCATTTTATATGATTCCATTTCTTCTCTTAGCATATCAATTATACGTCTTTAAAAAAATTTTAGCTGTTGCCCTAAATCTGCAATATACATTTAGAACTAATTTAAGTACACTTTCAAATAACACTATTAATAGAGTATTATTAATTCCACTCTCCTGTCCTTTATTCCATTGCTGTCACTTATTGCATGTGTTTATAAGTTATAATCATTAAATACATCATTGCTGCTACTATTTTGAACAAATTGCTATCTGGTTAGATCAATTAAAAATTATAAAAATTTTAAAAATTTATCTTCATTTATTCTTTCTCTAATGCACTTCCTTTCTTTATGTACAGCTGAGTTTCTGATTTGTATTCTTTTTTTTTCTCAGTGAAGAATTTCATTTAACGTTTCTTGCAAGGCAAGTCTATTGGTGATGAATTTCCTCCATTTTTATTTGTATGAAAAAGTAATTTTTTTCTCCTTCACTTTTAAATGAAGGATAATTTCACTGAATACACACTTCTAGGCCAGTGGGTTTTCTTTCTTTCAATTTAATATTTAACTCCACTATTTCTTACTTTCTAGATTTCTGAAGAAAAGTCTGATGTAATTTTTAATTCTTGTTCCTCTATATTTAAGGTTGCTTTTCCCCCTCTAGCTTCTTTCAAAATTGTCTCTTTGTCTTTGATCATCTGTAGTTTGACTATGTGGAGATTAGGTATTTATCCTAATTGGTGTTTTCTGAGCTTCTTATATCTGTGGTTTGGTGATGTCTGTCCTTAATTTGGGGAAATTATTAGCCATTATTACTTCAAGTATTTCTTCTCTTTCTTTATTTCTTCTGGTAGTCCCCTTACATATATATTGCTGTTTTTGCAAGTGTCCCACAGTTCCTAGATATGCTATTCCTTTTTTTCTGTTTATCTTCCAGTGTGGGAAGTTAACTGTTGACATATTTTCAAGCCCACTGACTCTTTCCTCAGCCATGTCCAGTCTACTGATAAGCTCATGAAAACATTCTTTACTTCTGTTACTGTGTTTTTGATTTCTAGCATTGTTTTTTGATTCTTTTTTTTTTAGAGCATCCATATCTCTGCTGAATTTACCTATCTGTTTTTGGATGTTATCCACTTTTTCCATTATACTCCTTAGCATAGTAATTATAGTTATTTAAAATTCCTGTTCTGATAATTCCAAAACCTCTGCCATATCTGTGTCTAGTTGCAATGCTTACTTTGCTCCTATCAAATATGTTTTTGCCTTTTATTTTACATTGTAATTTTTTGTTTTAAGCTTGATATGATGTATTAGGTAAAAGGAACTGAGGAAAACAGACTTTGGTGTGAGGTTTTACATTTATCTGGCCAGGAATTAGATTGTATTTAGTGCTTGTAACAGTTGCAGGTGTCAGAAGCTAAGATTTCCTTTTGTGTCCTTCTTTTCATCTCCCTTACTGTCTTTGGTTCTCCCTAGAGACTCCTTAAATAGAATCTGAGCCATTCTGTTGTAAACCCCTACTATAATACAGGAGCCCTGGTGATGGGGTAGTAAGATGTGGGAAGAGAAGCACTCTAAAATCTTATGATTAGGCATCAGTTTAGTGAGCCTGTGCCCCTTGGCTGTGACCTTCGCAAGTATTCACAATACTTCTCAGCTCTCCCCCAGTGCTCACTTTAGGTCACACAGGGGGCTGAAGTTGGGCATTTCCCTTCCCCCACATCAGTTAGGCTGTGTTCAGATTGATGTTGGTTAGGATCTGGTAAAATATTTGTGTGTGAGGGCAGGCCTTTGTTAAAGGGGAACAGAATGATCTGGATGTATTTGCAAATGGTTCCCTTTCCTCTGTCTCCTGAGACAGGAGAGACTTTTCCTCTGCTCTTCACCCTGAGACCCTAGTGGGGTTCCTGGAGGTAAAACTCATGCAAGTGTGGGCGTCTTTTAAGCCTGGGACCCCAGGTACTTTTTACATTCTCAAGCTATCCCCCACTCAACATCCAGCAATGGAAAATTCCTATTTAAGTTCTCCCACCACTTGTTGGCTCCTGGCAAAGCTGTGATTCTCAGTATTTGCCCATTTCTCCAGGGTTCAGGGCAGCCATCTGCCCTGTGACCTCAACTCTCTGATGGACCTAAGAAGCCTTGTTGATTTTAAGTTTGTTCACCTTTGTTTAGTTTGTTCAAAAGAGGAGTAATGGCTTCCAACCTCTTTATATGTCAGACTGGAAGCCAGGAGTTGACTTTGTTGTTTTTACATTAGTCATGGTGTTGTTGTAGAATAACATTGATAAAAAAGACAGTAGTTGTTTCCTTGAGTCTCATCAAATTTCTGCACCTTGGAGGTCATCATGGATCAAGGGTCCCAAACTTTTCCAGGGCTAGAAGTTTTCTACTATTAGTTCATTAATTGATGATCAGTTTGGGGAGAACAGAATCACATTAACCCAAAGCAGAAGAGATTGATGTATAAAAAAGAAAGCTGACATAAAATAATCAGTAGAAATGTAGTCATCAGAATAGCCATGTGTTTAGAGTATGTTACCTAGATGGGTAGGTTAACGTGGGAAAATCACACATAAATTAGGATGACGAGCAAAGAAGTAAAGAAGAGAAAAACATATACTCATTCTCATGAAATATTTCCATCAAACAACTGCAGCCTTCCTGAATTACCTATGCTTCTCTGAGGATGTTTCTGTTCAGAGATAACGTGAACCATCCATTTTGGGTCATTTATACCAGAGTGCTACTTCACACTCCCCTATTAGTGCTTTTGACATATCACTTTAACATTTTCTAACCTTTGGCTTTCTTTTTCTATGTTCCATGCAGACCAGTACCCACCTGCTGTGGCAAGTCCATTTAGACACAATTAACTGAACAGTAGTTTATCATATATTCTTCGTAATCATCGTTAGAGAGGCCATATGTCTTAAGGTAAGATTTGGGATTCCTCTCTTTTGTCTTGACCACATGAATTGATGATTATTGATCGAGTGACCAGTATTTGCCAGATGCTGAGCGAGTAGAAAAAGATGAGGTGATAAGACAGACCCATCACTGTCCTGACAGAGCCTCTTCTCTACAA
The DNA here is from genome assembly GCF_964374135.1 of Grampus griseus. NCBI lineage: Eukaryota > Metazoa > Chordata > Mammalia > Artiodactyla > Delphinidae > Grampus > Grampus griseus. The sequence goes on from NC_139018.1 coordinate 170,955,205, forward strand.
ACCATTCCTTTAAGATGCTTAATACATCCATTTTCTGCTGCCTCTTATCAACTTCCATTTTAAAAAGGTGACTTCTTTCCATGGGTATTAAAATTATGAAAATAGATGCTATGCTTCCTAAGCACTTCATGGAGGACCTAGTCATTAAATTATATTCTTTTTGCTAAGAAATGAAATTGTATAGTTTCAATTCAGTAAAATGCAGTTACTCCCAAATCAGAGTTTGATGTCTTGTTTCCCAAAAATGCAGGGGCTCTCATATCTTTTCTCCTCAATTATTAACTAATGAGTTATCTTGAAATCCAGATTATACTGTCCATGAAGTCCCCCCAAATAGAAACATACCAAAGTCCCAGTAAATCACTGATTCAAGAGTCAGAGAAATCTACTCCATCCTCAACTACATAAATGGCATTAGTAACATTATTTGCTATAATTCGTTTCAATTTCTCTGCCAGGAATCCTGACGTTAAGAACAGTAAGTAAAGGGTGTTATGGTCTTCACTTGATAGACACTAAATATTAGAGGCTCTATAAATAGTGTCTTGTCCTGCTAATCAATTTCTTACTTTCTTTAAAATTGAGATAACTGCTTACTGATGCAATATCCTTCTTTTTTTTTATACAAGAAAGGTGTAGAGTATATAGGATTCAGTAAATTTCCATAAATACTAGAATTTGTCTAATAGAAATAAATGCTTACATAGGGCTCACTTAGGAGAATATAATTTTCATATACTTTCATTCAGCTGCGCTTAAGCTTATTTTTAGGCAGTGAGTCATTTTGATTTGAAATGTTGCTGTATGCCCCAGGAGGAAACGGTTGTCAAACTCCAGCAAAAGGCAGGCAAACAGCACCTCATTCACTCACCTAAACACAGGGCAATCAGCGTACAAATGCCAACCAGACTGGAGTCTTTAACGCAGCTTGCAATTTTTGATGTGGTTAAATGCAAAAATGTCTGATATGATTTTAAAGGGCAATGATGGAGGAAACAAAGGCTGTGATCATGTCTGTGATATAGTTCTCTCGATGAAAAAACTGAATAGTCCAGTGGAACTTTCTGCAATGATGGAAAAGTTTTGCATCTGTGCTGTTGAATATGACAGCGACTTGACACATGTGGCTAGGAAGGATTTGTAATGTGGCTGGTGCAACTGAGGAACTTAATTTTTAACGTCATTCAATTTTAATTAATTTGAATTTGAATAACTTCTTATTGTTAGTAGCTGCAGTACTGAACAGATTCAGAGAGAAATCATCACACATAATGGGATCAGAAGTGTGGAGAATAATTATGTAGGATGAGAAATTAGATTTAAGAGATTCTTGGATTTAGTAAAAATGGGTATGTATCTCAGAGTCAGATAAGGTGGGTTCAAATCTTAGTTCTACTACTTACTGATTTCGTGAATCTCATCAGCCTATTATGTCTCCCTCAGCCTCAGTGTCATACTTTATAAAACAAGTTAATAAATACAGTAGTGGACCTGATCATACTAAGTGAAGTAAGCCAGGCAGAGAAAGACAAATATCATATGGTATCACTTATATGTGGAATCTAAAAAAAAATGATAAAAATGAACTTATTTACAAAACAGAAGGAGATTCACAGACATAGAAAACAAACTTATGCTTACCAAAGGGGAGTGGGGAAGGGACAAATTAAGAGTTTGGGATTAAAATATACACACTACTGTATATAAAGCAGATAACCAACAAGGACCTACTGTAGAGCACAGGGAACTATACTCAATAGCTTGTAATAACCTATAATGGAAGAGAATGTAAAAAAAGAACATATATATGCATAACTGAATCACTTTACTGTACACCTGAAACTAACACATTTTAAATGAACTATATTTCAATAAAAAATTTTTTTAAATACAGTAGTGCTTAATAAATTCCCATTCAGGAAAATGTAGCACTGTCAAAATATTTTACTCTTACTAAAAGAAACGGGTAAATAGTTGACACATGCAGTTTCTAAAGACACTCTGAAGAGAACTTTATTATTAATAATGATATAGCTACGCAACATTTACTGAGTTCTTAGAATGTTCCAGCTACATGTATTATCTTGTTTTACCCTCACAAAAACTGTATGAATTAGGTATTATTATTATTAGCTCTATTTTAACATGAGGATATTCAGACTGAGACATTAATTAACAACCTCAAAGGCATATTAAGTAGTAGAAACAAAATCTGAATTCAGGTCTCCTCGGCTCCCAATAAAGTGTTCTTTGGCATGTGTTTTACTGACTCCATATATCAAGGTAGTAGAAATTGTCATACCCATTTCTGAAAATAAGGTGTACCAGATGTTCTGATAATCCCTCCCACTAAAAAATATGTAGCAATGGAAAACATACAACAAAACTCCTATTAAATACATGCCTGAGCCTGCACAAATGTAAGAGAAATCCCCAAAGAGCAAAATTAAAGAAGGACCTAAAAACATAGTTGGCAAGTGAAGAAGTAGCCCAATGGCTACTTAAATATGACAAGTATAAGTAACCAAAGAAAATGGACTTCATGAAAATTTAAATCTTTCTATTTTCAAAGGACACTAAAGGGGAAGGGAAAAGACAATCCACATAATGGGAGAAAATATTTGCAAATTATATATCTGACAAAGGCTTGTCTTAAAACTCAACAATAAAAAGACAATTTTATTTAAAAATAAGCCAAAGATTTGAATAGACATTTCTCCAAAGATGATATACAAATGGCCAATAAGCATATGAAAAGATGCTCAATATCACTAGTCACTGGAAAATGAAAATCAAAACCACAACGAGACACCATTTCATACTCACTAAAGTGGCAATAATAAAAAAGACAAATAACAGAAACTGTATGCAAGGATGTGGAGAGATTTATACTTACTACATTGCTGGTGGGAATGTAAAATGGCACAACTACTTTGTAGAACATTTTGGTGTTTCTTTGAAATGTTAAAGATAGAGTTATCATGTGACCCAGCAATGTCAACCCTAGATACAGACCAAAGAAAATGCAAAAAAAAAAAAAAAAAAAAAGTCCACACAAAATCTTGTACATGAATATGCACAGCAACATTATTAATAATAGTCTAAAAGTGGAAACTACCAAAATGACCATGAGCTGATGAACGAATAAACAGTATATGATGCATCCACACAAGGAAATATTAATCAGCCATAAAAAAAGAATGCAGTACTGATACATGCTACAACAGGGATGAATCTCAAAAACACCATGCTGAGCATTCTTTCATGTGTTTGTGGGCAATCTGTATATCTTCTTTGGAGAAATGTCTATTTAGGTTTTCTGCCCATTTTTGGATTGGGTTGTTTGTTTTTTTGTTATTGAGCTGCATGAGCTGCTTGTAAATCTTGGAGATTAATCCTTTGTCAGTTGCTTCATTTGCAAATATTTTCTCCCATTCTGAGGGTTGTCTTTTGGTCTTGTTTATGGTTTCCTTTGCTGTGCAAAAGCTTTTAAGTTTCATTAGGTCCCATTTGTTTATGTTTGTTTTTATTTCCATTTCTCTAGGAGGTGGGTCAAAAAGGATCTTGCTGTGATTTATGTCATAGCATATTCTGCCTACGTTTTCCTCTAAGAGTTTGATATTGTCTGGCCTTACATTTAGGTCTTTAATCCATTTTGAGTTTATTTTTGTGTATGGTGTTAGGGAGTGTTCTAATTTCATACTTTTACATGTACCTGTCCAGTTTACCCAGCACCACTTATTGAAGAGGCTGTCTTTTCTCCACTGTATATTCTTGCCTACTTTGTCAAAGATAAGGTGACCATATGTGTGTGGGTTTATCTTTGGGCTTTCTATCCTGTTCCATTGATCTATATTTCTGTTTTTGTGCCAGTACCATACTGTCTTGATTACTGTAGCTTTGTACTATTGTCTGAAGTCAGGGAGCCTGATTCCTCCAGCTCCATTTTTCATTCTCAAGATTGCTTTGGTTATTCGGGGTCTTTTGTGTTTCCATACAAATTGTGAAATTTTTTGTTCTAGTTCTGTGAAAAATGCCAGTGGTAGTTTGATAGGGATTGCACTGAATCTGTAGATTGCTTTGGGTAGTAGAGTCATTTTCACAAGGTTGATTCTTCCAATCCAAGAACATGCTATATCTCTCCATCTATTTGTATCATCTTTAATTTCTTTCATCAGTGTCTTATAAATTTCTGCATACAAGTCTTTTGTCTCCTTAGGTAGGTTTATTCCTAGATATTTTATTCTTTTTGTTGCAATGGTAAATGGGAGTGTTTTCTTAATTTCACTTTCAGATTTTTTCATCATTACTCTATAGGAATGCCAGAGATTTCTGTGCATTAATTTTGTATCCTGCTACTTTACCAAACTCATTGATTAGCTCTAGTAGTTTTCTGGTAGCATCTTTAGGATTCTCTTTGTAGAGAATGCTCAACATCATTAATCATTAGAGAAATGCAAATCAAAACTACAATAAGATATCATCTCACACCGGTCAGAATGGCCAACATCAAAAAATCTAGAAATAATAAATGCTGGAGAGGGTGTGGAGAAAAGGGAACACTCTTGCACTGTTGGTGGGAATGTAAATTGATACAGCCACTATGGAGAACAGCATGGAGGTTCTGTAAAAAACTACAAATAGAACTACCATATGACCCAGCAATCCCACCACTGAGCATATACCCTGAGAAAACCATAATTCAAAAAGAGTCATGTACCACAATGTTCACTGCAGCTCTATTTACAATAGCCAGGACATGGAAGCAACCTAACTGTCCATCATTGGATGAATGGATAAAGAAGATGTGGCACATATATACAATGCAATATTACTCAGCCATAAAAAGAAACGAAATTGAGATATTTGTAGTGAGGTGGATGGACCTAGAGTCTGTCATACAGAGTGAAGTAAGTCAGAAAGAGAAAAACAAATACCATATGCTAACACATATATATGGAATCTAAGAAAAAAAAAAAAGGTCATGAAGAACCTAGGGGTAAGACGGAAATAAAGACACAGACCTACTAGAGAATGGATTTGAGGATATGGGGAGGGTGAAGGGTAAGCTGTGACAAAGTGAGAGAGTGGCATGGACATATATACACTACCAAACGTAAAGTAGATAGCTAGTGAGAAGCAGCCGCATAGCACAGGGAGATCAGCTTGGTGGTTTGTGACCACCTGGGGGGGGGGGTGGGATAGGGAGGGTGGGAGGGAGGGAGACACAAGAAGGAAGAGATATGGGAACATATGTATATATATAACTTATTCACTTTGTTATAAAGCAGAAACTAACACACCATTGTAAAGCAATTATACTCCAATAAAGTTGTTAAAAAAAAGGGGGGGCTTCCCTTTTTTTTGGCACAGTGGTTGAGAATCTGCCTGCCAATGCAGGGGACACGGGTTCGAGCCCTGGTCTGGGAAGATACCACATGCCGCGGAGCAACTGGGCCCGTGAGCCGCAATTACTGAGCCTGCGCGTCTGGAGCCTGTGCTCCGCAACAAGAGAGGCCGCGATAGTGAGAGGCCTGCGTACCGTTGTGAAGAGTGGCCCCCACTTGCCACAACTAGAGCAAGCCCTCACACAGAAACGAAGACTCAACACAGCCATAAATAAATAAATTAATAAAATTAAAAAAATCACTATGCTAAGTGAAAAGAGCCAGACACAAAGCCTCCGATTGTGTAATTCATTTTATATGATATGTGTAGAAATGGCAAATCCACAGAGACAGAAAGCAGATTAATGGTTGTCATCAGCTGAGGGAAGAGGGCATGGGTTTCTTTTTAGGGTGATTAACATGTCCTGCAATCATATGGTGGTTATAGTTTCACAGCCTTATGAATATACTAAACTCCACTGAATTTTATACTGTAGCAGGATGAATTCTAAGGTATGTGAATTTTATCTCTATAAAAGAAGAAGTGAATGCCACGCTAAAGACATTTGCTTAACAAGAGTCTAATAGTTGAGAAGGAATAAGAGACAAAACCTTGAGAAAATAGAACTGAGATCTTCACATAAAGCTTGGGACACCAAAAGCTGCACTTTAATCAAAGAGGGAGTTATATAATACCTAGCTACTGGCATTACTTCGGTGGCCTGGCGTAGATAAAACCAAGAAATTAATTTTGGATTATAGTGCCATGGAAGTCTAACAGAAGGACACAAATAATCTCTCAAAAAGAAAGCATCCAGATGCCAGGCCCCTTCATATGTTCAAAGATTGAGATAAGCCAAATTTAAACTCCCAATCTAAAATGAGTAAATACTGAAAGGAGTTAATGATGTTGACCAAAAATCTGCAGGAATAACAAAAATTCATAATTAGAACCCCAGGGATGTCAGGTACTAGAATTGCCAGACCCAGGAATAAGAATAATTACTACAAGTTTAAAGAAAAAAGAGGTAATCCAAAATTTGTACAAGGATCAAGAACTATAAAATGTGACCAACAGTGTGAAAGAAATATTATAAATTGAACTTCTAGAAAAAATATATATATACACACACATACATATACACATACACACACAGAGCAACCACAAAATACTGAAGTAGTGACTGATATTAACAAAACTTTGAATGAAAATAACTTTGAATTAGAATTCTGTTCCATTCTCAAAGATCAGTCATACGATATGACACAAAGCAAGCCTGAGAAATTTAAGAAGACTGAAATAATACCAAGTATCTTTTCTGACCACAGAGGTATGAAACTAGAAATCAACAGCATGCAGAGAGTTCAAAAATCTACAAATATGTGGAAACGAAGAAATACACTCCTGAACAAACAATGGGTCAAGGAAGAAATTAAAAGGGAAAGCAAAGAATATCTCAAAACAAATGACAATGGAAACATAACATACCAAAACCTATGTGATGCTGCAAAAGCAGTTGGAGAAGGAAGTTTAGAGTGATAATTGTACGTAATAAGAAACTAGAAAGATTGCAAATAAGCAACTTAACTTTATATCTCAAGGAACTAGAAAAAGAAGAACAAATTAAGAAAAAGAACAAAGTCAGCAGAGGGAACAAAATAATAAAGATCAGAGTAGAAATAAATGAAATAGAGACCAGAAAAATAGGAAAGGTCAATGAAATCAAGAGTTGTTTTTTTTAAAAGATAAAAAATATTGACAAACCTTTAGAAAGACTAAGAATAAAAAGAGAAGAAAAATAAAATCAGATATGAAAAAAGAGAAATCACAACTGACACTACAGAAATACAAAGAATCATAAGAGATTGCTATGCACAATTATACAACAACAAATTAGATAAACTAGAAGAAGTAGATAAGTTCCTAGAATCATAGAAACTACCAAGACTGAACCAGGAAGAAAGAGCAAGTCCAAACAGATCAATAATGAGTAAGGAGATGGAATCGGTAATCAAAAATCCCCCAACATAAAAAACCCAAGGGCCAAAAGTCTTCACTAGTGAGTTCGATTTAACATTTAAAGAAGATATAATGTTAATGCTTCTCAATCGCTTCCAAAAAAAAATGAAGAGGAGGAAACACTTCCACACTCATTCTATGAGGCCAGTATTACTCTGATATCAAATCCAGATAAGGACAATACTAGAAAAGAAAACTATAAACAAATATCCCTGATGAACAGAGATGTAAAAATTCTCAACAAAATATTAGCAAACTAAAATAAAGAACTCATTAAAAGGGGGATTTGTCCCTGGGATGCAGGGATGATTCAACATATACAAATCAATAAATGTAATATACACATTAATAGAAAGGTAAAAAATACACGGTCATCTCAATAAATGCAGAAAAAGCATTCGACAAAATACATTATTTTTTCATGATGAGAACCCTCAGTAGTTTGGATACAGAAGAACATACCCTCACATATGAAAGGCCGTACATGACAAACACACAGCTAACATGATACTCAATGAAGAAAAATGGATAGCTTTTCCTTTAAGACCAGGAACAAGACAAGGGTACCCAAACTAACAACTCTTATTTAACATAGTACTGAAAGTCCTAGCTAAAACAATCAAAACAAACAAAAGTCATCCAAATAAAAAAAAATAAGTAAATTTGTGGTTATTTGCAAATGATGTGATCTTAGGTATCGAAAATCCCAAAGACTCAAATAAAAAACTGTTGGTTCTAATCAGTGAATTCAGTAAAGCTTCAGGGTATAAAAATCAATACATAGAAATCAGTTACATTTCTATACACTAAGAATGAAACATCTGAAAAATGAAACTACCTCACACGGGACTTCCCTGGTGGTGTGCAGTGGTTAAGAATCCACCTGCCAATGCAGGGCACACGGGTTTGAGCTCTGGTCTTGGAAGATCCCACATGCCACGAGGCAACTAAGCCCGTGAGCCACAACTACTGAGCCCATGTGCCTCAACTACTGAAGCCCGTTCCCCTAGAGTCCGTGCTCCACAAGAGAAGCCACCACAATGAGAAGCCCGTGCACCGCATCGAAGACCCAACTCAGCCAAAAATAAATAAATTAATTTATAAAAGAACAAAAAACAAAAAAACTACCTCATTCACATCAAAAACAGTAAAAATGAATAAACTTATCCAAGGAAGTGAAAGATCTGTACAATATAAAGTACAAGACTTTGTTGAAAGAAATCAAAAAAGATACAAATGGAAGAACAATTTATGTTTATGGATTGTTAAAAGGTCCATGCTACCCAAAGCAATTCAGACTCAGTGAAATCTCTATCAAAATTCTTCACAGAAATATTTCTTCACAGAAATAGAAAAAAAAACACAACAATCCTACAATTTTTTATGGAAACATAAAAGACCCGAAATAGCCAAAGCAATCATGAGGAAGAATAAAACCAGAGGCTTTTCTAAAAATGGTCCTAGGCGCACGGGCTAATTTAGTAGTTGTGGCACGCAGGCTCAGTAGTTATGGGGCACGGGCTTAGCCGCTGTGTGGCATGCGAGATCTTCCTGGATCAGGGCTCGAACCCATGTCCCCTGCATTGGCAGACGGATTCTTAACCACTGTGCCACCAGGGAAGCCCAAGAATAGATCTTAATTATTCCCAACACTAGAAGAAATGATAATTCTGTGATGCAATAGAGGTGTTAGCTAATGCTACAATGGCAATCACATGGCAATCTAAATGTGTCAAGTAAGTAAAAAAAGAATTCTGTTCCAGCTAAACTATCAACCCAGAGCAATGCTGAATAAAGATATTTCAGGCAGACAAAAGCAGACTCGCTACCAATAAACCTTATTTAATGGAACTGCTAAAGTATGTACCTCAAAAATTCCAGAAGCAAGATCTGAAATGCAAAAAAGAATGCACAGAAAGAGCAGAGAAATAGCTAAACATTTAGGTAAATGAAAATGAAGCTATCTACTGCTGGCTTTGCAGTTAGGTGGGTTGGTAGTTAGGGATTCAGATGAGATTTTTCTGAGCTGTCCACAGGACTAAATTCTGCCCTCAATACTGTTATTGGATAACTAGAACAGCCTGAGTGTTTTTAGCCATTTGTGTGTGTGTGTGTGTGTGTGTGTGTATGCTTTCAAAGGGCTCATAAATGCCTGACAATGTTTTCGTTTAATTCACTGGTTTCTTGTTGTTCCTTTGCCAGAAACTTGCAGTGAGTTCACCTAGTTCTGAATAGTCAGCACCTGTTCTCCTTTATACACAAATTCTATCTACTGGGTGGTACAACCAGTAACAGATATTTCTAGGCCTCAGAAAATCATATGATCCTAGATTCGCAAATGAGAATTCACAATTACTTATTTAGGTTTCAGAGATAACTGGAAACAAAGACTGTGTTAAAATCTAAAGCCTCTTTTGACTGAGGGATAGTCACTTCATTTTTAATATTAACTGATAATTATCACAAGCCTATTGGTTTTAAAACAGCTAAATCCTAAACTTGCTACATAAGTCACCGAATTAACTTATTCTTTTCTTTCAGGCCAGAGTCCGTAATTTTTTATGTTCAATGATTTATTGATAAAGTGAAAAGACTAAGAAAATAATTTTGACTATTGGATGGGAAAAGCACGTTTCAGAATCCATAGAGCTCATGATAAAGTAGATTCTAAGGTGAATTAAGTTTTCTTTTAACTACAGTTACAGTTTTTCTTTTAACTATAGTTACAGTTTTCTTTAACTACAGTTACTGCTCATACAATGGTGATCCGTGTTCAACCAGTGGGTTGTGATCTTCAAGGCAGACAGGTACGAAACAAGTGATCAACCCAAGTAGAATTATCTTCTAAAACAATAAATATGGAAGAAAGGGATATGTTCTAATGGTTTTTCTAGTTCTGTGATAAAATTTTAGGTATAAAAGGAAATCAGAAATTTCATAAATTCTGCTATTGGAAAGACCACCTGACAGTCATCAGCCAATCGTCAGTCAGTACATAAGTAACTAAATAAAAAAAGAGATAGGTGAAGTTGACTCTTCCAAATAACCAAGACCATTTGGAAGAAGTCGCCTTCTTAATAAACTCAGGCTGGGCTTCCCTGGTGGTGCAGTGGTTCCATCCCTGGTCTGAGAAGATCCCACATGCCACAGAGCAACTAAGCCCATGGGCCACAACTACTGAGCTTGCGCTCTAGAGCTCGCAAGCCACAACTACTGAAGCCCACACACCTAGAGCTCGTGCTCCGCAACAAGAGAAGCCACCGCAGTGAGAAGACTGCGCTCACCGCAACAGAGTAGCACATGCTCGCTGCAACTAGAGAAAGCCCGCGTGCAGCAACGAAGAACCAACACAGCCAAAAATAATAAATAAAAATAAATTAATTAGAAAAAAAACAACTCAGGCTTCTTCACTGCCTTCATGTGCAGGGCATTCAGAACACATGCCAAACATTTATTTTTATTAGCCCTTCATTTGTTTAATTTCTTTTGACAGTTGTGGTTTTTTACAGCATACATGATATGACTAATTTATGTTTTCCTAATTGAACAGCTAAATATTCTTGCATATATTAATTTTACACAGTGCTTAGATGTTTCCAGAGAACTCTAATAAACTAATTAAATAAACCAACACACAATCCAATTTGTGATTCATCCATCATTCGTCTGCCACTGATTCCAATATCCCCTCGCTTCCCTGGTGTTCTTGAATCAGCAAATATATTAGGAGAAAAACAACGCTATAATGATGCTTTGTATTAGATTTCCTGTACTGGCTGATAATTAATATTAGCAGATTATAATTCCATTAAAGGAATAGCTGTACGATATCCAGCGTTGGGCTCAACACTTTCCATTTCCTGTTCTGAGGCAGACTAGCGTGAGAATTACCAACTTAGGATAATGAAGTTTGTCAGTTTCCTCCCCACCCCCTATCTAATTATGGACAGGTGCCTTCAGTGTTCAGTGAAGAGAAGAAGAGAAGATCCTGTAACTCTTCTCATTTTTTGTGATTAGACAGTGAGTTTGAAGAGTGAAGATCGGTGTTTAGCCTTTCCGTTGCCTGGCAGCATAGACATTTGCTTTCATTTATGCTTCCACTGAAATAACCCATCTCTTGCAACAGACAACCATTTATTCCTCTTACCAGAATATTGGTGTAAAATTCGGCAATATTTTGAAAATCTCCTTTGGAAATGTTTTACAGACAAGTAGATTATAGGAGTGTCAGGGAGTGTGTGAAATAAATTTATCCGGAAGTTTAACAATGTCTTAAATGTTTGTTGTTGTTAACAAAGCCCTAAATATGGTAATCTGCTCAAAGTCCTTAAAGACTCCCCAGTTTAACTTTCTAGTCAACTGTGTTCCAAGGAGTTAGGCTAAAAATAGAGAACTAGAAATCCTGGTGATGATTATCTAAAATATAATCCCTAAGGATTAGAGAAAATATAAAATTAGCTGCAAAAAATTATAAAATAGATAAAATTTGCTTGCTCTACTTTGGTTTAAATATTTCTTTACCCCTGAACTTCCCTGGCCAAACTAAATTACAAATTTAACAGCCTCTGCTATGGAACAATCAGAAAGCCTCAGGGAAGCCTATATATTGCCATCTGCTGGTTGGTTGCAGAGGTTTCATGATCTGTCTTTTTGAAGGTCACGTTCAAAATATAAAGCTCCACAAATAAACTTAATATTGGAAGGTGAGAAATGACCCATTTTGTTTGTGTTTTTTTAATTTAGATTTCCAAACCACAGCTTGAAAATCGGAGGTATTTAGCTGTGTCACAGATATGGTGGTTTTGCCGAGTGCCTTGTTAATCTCACCTCATTGATTACGGCTCTTCATTTTCCTTCAAGTTTCTATGTATTTGAGTAGCCAGACCAAGAGTGAACAGAGACCAGGGACAGGGGAAAAAAAGAAAGAACTGCTGGCTAGCACCTGTAGGGAGTGACACCACTTATGAGACACATGTCTTGAGGCATTTCAGATTATTCTTGGCAGGTGTAACCTGAACACATCCTCAGCCAATGCCAGGGTGTCTGGCCATTATAATTAAAGTTACATTATAAAAACCTCCTGCTGTTACCTTCTTCTGAAAAATGCTGACGGAGACGTCCTCCGACAACTATGACAGTGTTTCCAACACCTCTACATTTGCTATTCTTGTGGGTGCAAACAACAGCATCCACCTTTACATCAGTTACCATGCAAATTAGAGATGCGACCAGCATAACTGTACGAGACAGGGCAGTGTGCCTTTGCATCAGAGAGCGGCCTCTTCGCAGAGCAACAAGGAAAAGAAAGGCCATTGGATTTCTGAAAACTCAAAAGGGAAAGCGTTTTTCTGAGCTAGGAATAAACTCAAACTATAATATCACAAGAAAGGATAAGGCAAAAAGAAGGTTGGTAAAGCTTAGGGGTTTGAGACTTCAGTGTGATACCAAAAGAAGTATAAAATAACTAATGTCATTTTATTTCATTTCATGGAAATTTTAAGAATTTAGTAGAGAGCTATGTGTCTGGAGTCGTTAAATACCTGGAAATAGACGGATACATTACCTGACTTCTTTAAGTCTCACAGTCGTATAACTGTAAATGAAAATGCATGCAATAATACTTCGGCATTTTATATCTAAACCCAGTACTCATAAGAATTAAAAACAGTGACAAAAGGTAGCAGCTGCTTTATGGATCAAAATACTAGCTTTCCCCATGACTAGAAGACAGTAGTAGGTACTTAAATAGGACAGATGAATTACTTAAGACACAAGAAATAGGAAATATCATAACTTGCAATAAGACAGGAAAGAACATTGAGAATTTGCTCTTGTAATTCTGCCTACCTTCCTCAGTCCTGAAATGCCAGCTTCTCCAACTTTTCGCGAGACTGGCTACAGACTTGTTTTTGCTATGGACTTGCAAAATGTTGCCATAAAGGGAATAGTCTTAAATTGTTAAACGTAAGCTAGTTCCCATCAGATTAAGTTGCTTTAAATAAAAAAAGTTTTCTTTTTCTTTTAAATTTACTTATTTTATTTTTGGCCGCATTGGGTCTTCGTTGCTGCTCACAGGCTTTCTCTAGCTGTCTAGTTGTAGCGAGCGGGGCCTACTCTTGGTTGTGGTGCGTGGGCTTCTCATTGCAGTGGCTTCTCTTGTTGTGGAGCACGGGCTCTAGGCATGCAGGTTCCGTAGTTGTGGCGCACGGGCTCTAGAGCTCAGGCTCAGTAGTTGTGGCTCACGGGTTTAGTTGCTTCGTGGCATGTGGGATCTTCCTGGACCAGGGCTCAAATCCGTGTCCCCTGCACTGGCAGGCAGATTCTTAACCACTGCACCACCAGGGAAGCCCAAAAGTTTTCGTTTTAATAATTTAAAAACTACATCATTCTTCATCCTTACATGTGCTCAAGAAACTCTTGTTAGTGGCCATTCATTCTTTCCCACCAAAATGTTTATTGAGTACCTACTCTGTGCCAGAGATAGATCAAGGTTCTGGATACAGAAACGTGAATAAGTAAGACACATTTTCACCCCTTATGAAATGTATTCTAGGGGGGAAGTCAGATAATGAAGAATTAAACAAACTGATGAATAACTAAATGAGAGATGTAAAGATGAACAAATGAAACAAAAGAAATATTGAGCAGAGCTAATCTAGGATGTTACCACTTAAAAGTGTGTGTACATAATCCCATAACAAAAAAAAGCAATATAGCCTTGTGGAAAAACACCATAGATGCACATATGTGCTTGAGTTTAAAGGCAATGGTCTTTTACATTTAGCCTCTGGACATAAACTTCCTTTTTCATAAATTTAAGATAATAATTTTTGCTCATACTTCATGACCAAAATTCTGTAATGGGAATATTCAGTTTCATGACAAGGAGAAAAGGCTTAGCCTCCTGGAAGTTACCTACTTTTACACTATAGAATTTTGACACTGTCCCACCACTATATCTGGGTCCCTCTGTTTGACTTAGAGGCCCTTGACCACACTAAGGTCTTCAAGAACTGTGTATCCTAATTATGTGTGTGAAGGGAAGGCTAAAATTCTAGACATGATTGGAGAAATTATATATAAAAACAAGACGATATGAAAAAAGGACAGAAAATACCAGGTATTTGTAAGGATATGAAGCAACTGGAACTTCATATTCTATTGGTAGGAGAGTAAACTGGCACGGTCAGATTGGAAGGCTACTGGCAGGATCTACTGAAGCTTTGTGCACGTACCCCCATGAGACATCACTTTGACTTCTAGCAAAATACCCAACAGAGAAGAGTACGTATTTGTTCAACAAAGGCATGTATTGGAATTTTCATAGCAGCCTGATTTTCTAATAGCCAAACACTATAAACCACTCAAACGTCCCTCCACAGGAGAATGGGTACATTGTGGTATATTCACAAGATGCGACACTACACAACAATGAGAATGAATACACTACAACTATAAATGACAATATAGAGAAGTCTCACCAGATGTAATATTGAGCAAAACAAATCAGGCACAAAAGAGTAAGTATGCTATGATTCTGTATACAGGAAACAGAAAAGCAAGAAGCAATCATTAATGGCAATAGAAGACAGAAATACATTTGGGGTTTTGGGGAATGGAGGGGAGGAAGCTGAGGGCTTGAAGGTCACTTACTTTTCTTTGACTTTACTGGGTGAGGTGACACTGACATATTTGTTTTGTGAACTTTGATCCATATCTACACTTACACCTAACATATGTAAACGTCTGTTCGTTGTACTTCTATATATTTATTTAAAAAAGAAAAAAATAGGGCTTCCCTGGTGGCGCAGTGGTTGAGAGTCCGCCTGCCGACGCAGGGGACACGGGTTCGTGCCCTGGTCCGGGAAGATCCCACATGCCGCGGAGCGGCTGGGCCCGTGAACCATGGCTGCTGAGCCTGCGCGTCCGGAGCCTATGCTCCGCAACGGGAGAGGCCACAACAGTGAGAGGCCCGCGTACCGCAAAAAAAGAAAAAGAAAAAGAAAAAAAATACTAAGAAGCTTTAGAATTTCCAGGTTTCCTTGTCAGTCCTAAGAGTTAATACCCATCAAGCCAGTCTCAACTCCACAGTAACCTGCATCCTCTATGAAAACCAACCAATTCTGAAACCATTTAGTATGTTTTTCTTTGTCATTGCCCTTCCTTCACCCTTACCATACTTCACCCATTCACTGTAAAGTCAAACTGTGATAACGATTTGCGACTGAAGATCCATTATTTTAATTGACAGGTTTCCATCGCAGATTGCAGTATGTTACTATTTCTGTGATTTCTTCAGCAGACAGAAGTGCTTTGGGCGCCCTATTAATAGTAGTTTTAGAAATAGCAGGTGAGCAACTCTACTTCTGGTGGAGAATAAATAGTAACTTTTGCATGGAACAACTTTTGGGAATTGGGGGCCAGGGTGAAGTACCATGCTAGTAAAAGACCTGCCGATATCAAAGGAATAAACCAGTGCCTTCAAGTGCCTGCAAAGTTGCTTAAAATGGAAAATCTTCTCTCTACAGTCCAGTATGGTATTCAAGAGACTAGGACTAGTTGTATTCTTTTTGTCTTAAACAGTTCATACTTTGCGTTACAATTTCACCTCTACTTATAAGGATTCCCTTAAGTAGCCTTGTTAAGTCATGAATGAAGAAAATTCAGTTTCAGGCTATTTTCCAAGCCACAGGTGTCCAAACCCCACCATTCTCTCTGCCTTCTCCAACCGTTTTCCTGTTTTCTCTAGAATCATTAGAATGGAGTGATTGAACTCCAGTTTCACTCAAGCTGGCGTCCCGTGAAGTTCCTCCCTATGAGGCTAAACATCTGCCCAGGTATTTCCGTGTTCCATTTTGGCTGTGATGTTATATGGCATAAAATATATGTCTCACTAAACTTCATGTTAATGAAACAGCAGCCTGACAGCTGGGATCAGCAGACAGTCAGAAGTCTTAGGGTTCCAAGGTATCATTAGCTTTTCTGCTCTTCTGTAGGAGAAAAGTTAAACAAACCGGGGCAATGTGAATTAAGACTCAGACTTAAACATTAGTACACATTCACCACCTCTTAATTTTAGGGTCTATTAAGGAGTGTTACTGAGAACAGCCTGATATAAGGCAAAACAGGTTCAGATGAGTATTGATACAACCTGTATCAACACAGTTTATCGTTTTGGGACTAAGAATTGGGGCCATTGGTGTCAACATGATTTGACAGTTTATTCCAGGAAGATAAAACCTTAAATCAACATATTACTGTACTGTTTGCTACAAAAACTTCTTGCCAACCGATTTATCCAGGCTAACAGTTTGCTTCTGTGGGCGAATTGCTCTCCTACTGCGGCAACAGATGGCACACCTGAGCAAACAGCTCACCTTTCAGAAGGCAGTTTACTTATCCAGACTTGCTATGGATACTTGCTGTATCCACAAATCCTAGGCATTTATGTCACAAATGTGTCCAATCCCATAATTTCCCTATTTTGAAAAACCTGTCTTCATTCACTTGAGCTCAATCCTCCAAACCATGTATTTTTTCCTGACTTCCTACATATTATGCACTACTGGGACACTTCCTTCCTTCCTTCCATCTATCATCTATCTATCATCTATCTATCTATCATCTGGTTGGCCAAAAGTGCCTTCACTTTGTAAGTAAAAATAAAAGACACATTTTTCATTTTCACCAAGAACTTTATTGGACAACGTATTCACCCTTTTGTTCCACTACCTTCTGCCGTTTTTCAGGCAACTTCATAATTCCATCTTCCCAAAACGTTTTATCTTTTTGAGCAACGAACTCTTCCAGATGCCTTTTACAGTTTTCCAAGGAATTGAAATCTTTTCCATTAAGAGAATTTTGTAAAGACCTAAATAAATGGAAATCCGAAGGTGCAATGTCTGGTGAATACGGCCGATGAATCAGAACTTCCCAGCTAAGCTGTAACAGTTTTTGCCTGGTCATCAAAGAAAGATATGGTCTTGAATTATCCTGATGGAAGATTATGTGTTTTCTGTCGATTAATTCTGGATGCTTTTCGTCGAGTGCTGCTTTCAGTTGGTCTAACTGGGAGCAGTACTTGTTGGATTTTGAAAATCGTTTGTTGAAAATCAAACGATTAATTAATCGTTTGGTTTTCCAGAGGGAGCTCATAATAGAGGACTCCCTTCCAATCCCACCATATATACAACATCACCTTCTTTGGATGAAGACCGGCCTTTGGTGTGGTTGGTGGTGGTTCATTTCGCTTGCCCTACGATATCTTCTGCTCCACGTTATTGTACAGTATCCATTTTTCATTGCTCATCACAATTTGTTTTCAAAAAGGAATGTTTTCGTTTTGTAGAGAATCGTTCAAGTAGAGAATCACACATAGAAATACGGTCGAGAAGGTTTTTTCCCGCTTAACTTACGTGGAACCCAAACGTCAAAGCGATTAACATAACCAAGCTGGTGCAAATGATTTTCAACACTTGATATGGACATTTTGAGTATGTTGGTTATCTCCGGCGTGGTATAACATTGATTGTTCTCAATTAATGTCTCACTTTGATCGTTTTCAACTTCAACCGGTCTCCCTGACCATGGAGCATCGTCCAGCAAGAAATCTACAGCATGAAACTTCGCAAACCACTTTTGACACATTCGGCCAGTCACAGCACCTTCTCCATACACTGCACAAATCTTTTTTTTTTTTGCATTTTGGTTGCATTTTTACCTTTCTTGAAATAATAAATCATAACATGCCAAAAATGTTGCTTTTTTCTTCCATTTTCAATATTAAAATGGCTACACAAAAATTCACCAATTTGGATGTCTTTTTTAAATTTTTTAAATTTAAAAAATCTTTTAAACACCTTTATTGGAGTATAATTGTTTTACAATGTTGTGTTAGTTTCTGCTGTATAACAAAGTGAATCAGCTATATGTATACATATATCCCCATATCTCCTCTCTCTTGCGTCTCCCTCCCACCCTCTGTATCCCATCCCTCTAGGTGGACACAAAGCACTGAGCTGATCTCCCTGTGCTATGCGGCTGCTTCCCACTAGCTATCTATTTTACGTTTGGTAGTGTATATATAATGTCCATGCCACTCTCTCACTTCTTCCCAGCTTACCCTTCCCCCTCCCCGTGTCCTCAAGTCCATTCTCTACATCTGCGCCATTATTCCTGTCCTGCCCCTAGGTTCAGAAGAACCTTTTTTTTTTTAAGATTCCATATATATGTGTTAGCACACGGTATTTGTTTTTCTCTTTCTGACTTACTTCACTCTGTAAGACAGCCTCTAGGTCCATCCACCTCACTACAAATTAACTCAATTTTATTTTTTTTTTATGGCTGAGTAACATTCCACGATAAGTCTTTTTCAAAATGCACGCTGATATGACAGCTGTCACATACAATCTAACAAAATTGTTTGCTTGTTTTGTGGTACGTGGGTCTCTCACTGTTGTGGCCTCTCCCGTTACGGAGCACAGGCTCCGGACGCACAGGCCCAGCGGCCATGGTTCACGGGCCCAGCCGCTCCGCGGCATGTGGGATCTTCCCGGACCGGGGCACGAACCCGTGTCCCCTGCATTGGCAGGCAGACTCTCAACCACTGAGCCACCAGGGAAGATCCCACATGCTGCGTTTTGAATGAAGTTTTGAATGAAGTTAAAGACAACTAAGTGCTACTAGAGCCATCTTATGGAAAAAAGTGAACAAACCTTTTGGCCAACCCAATATCTATCCATTTATGCACTCAGACATCTATTCTTTCTCACTACATTAGGTGGGACAAACTTAGTTCTGCTTGATCAATAGGTTTTTATGGTGGTTTCCTTGGGAGTCTACAGTCAACAAGCAACAGAAAGGAATTTTATTATATTATTATGAAGGCTGGGTTATCAATAACAACAAAACACTTGTATTTCAACCACGGTGAGTTCATGCTTAATGAACTGCTTTCTTTCATAGGTCTTCATCTTACTAGTCATAAATAGTTCGGATGTTAAAAGTTGCTAGATATGTAAGCATCACCCAACTTTTTTTGATGGCTTAACTAAAAAGGAAAGAAGCTGTTTGATTCCATAGAAAGCATCTTAAATCAAAGGATTTGTGACGGTGGGTCTTAATTAGCATGATTAATCAAGGAATAATTAAATCTTATTCAATTTCTTTTTACCATGCAATTAAATTATAGAATTTTAAAGAAAATTAAAGCTTTCAATTAAAACGGAGAAGGTAGTCCAACCTCAACTGTGAACTTATTTTTGAAATCCTACTCAGAATTGAAACAAAAAAAGCAATTTATCTGCCAGGTAATATGCATTAATGATCTAGTTCAACCTCCAAGAATTTGTGAAAAAATGAAAAGTCTTATAATCAAGCACATTCATTCCAGAAGTAATAAGACTTTAGTTATGTCTTTTTCCATGAAATTCCAGGCTCAATTCTGGGAAATATTTTTAAATTGTCTCCTTTCCTCATTAATGTCTACACATTACCCAAGGTGGAGATACTCAACTCCAAACTAAAGCAGTCATCTAGTTGCTCATATATGTGATGGTACTAGGGTACAAGAAAAATTTTGCATACTTCTTGCTGTTATGATTGAAAAAGGAAATCTTTAAGACATTAATTAACTCATTCCTGGTCTGGGATGCATGAGAGTAGATTATTGTTGAAAAAAGTTATTTTTAAAATTGGTCCTGCAGGTCTCCATAACAACCTGATTGATGGTTTGACCACACAGTCCCCTGAACGGTGCACCTGACATTACACCACTTGAGACTCAGGAGAAATGTTAAAAATAATTTCTATTTCAGAATGTCAAATTTATCAAGAAATAAGTCCCCATTAAAACCTTTTGAAATGACTGAAAGAGATTTTTAGGCCCTCAAATAATGTTGTTTGTGGTGATACCATGAAGCGTTCAGCTATATTTTTAAAAACTAAAAGAATTTTGATTTGGAGGGAGGTCAAGATGGCAGAGTAGAAGCACATGGAGCTCACCTTCCCTCATAAACATATCAAAAATACATCTACATGTGAAACAATTCCCACAAAAAACCAACTGAAAACTGAGAGGAGATCTCATGTACAACCAAAGCTGCAAGAAAGATCCCCACATAACCAGGTAGGATGAAAAGAAAGAAAAAAAAAGGGAATCAGGACAGGAAATGCACTCCTGGGAGGGAGCTGTAAAACAGCCCCAATGTCAGCCTGCTCACAGTGGGGCTCAGCCCCTGTGCGGTGGGCTTCGTGAGTGTGCACCCACCGCGGGTGGGGCTGATTATCAGGGCTCCCTCGGGGGCGGCGGGTCCAGGGGTGGCTCCAGCAGTGGAAGAGTTTTTTGGCACAATACCAGGTGTCCAGCAGCATTGTGGAATCCCACATTCCCATCCCTGGCAGACAGCACCTGGCCAAGAATGCACAGTAGCTCCTTCCGTAGTGGTAGCGCTCCAATCCCACCTACCTCACATCCCAGCTTAGAACCAGATCTGGGGGGCTTCTAATCCAACACCTGCAGAGCAGACCCTGCCCCCGATAGGGCTGTGACAGCCACAGAGCAAAGAGGGGGCTCACCCAATATCCACTGCAGGTTCTCGTCACCACAGTACCAAACACATCCCCTATCAAGGGGACAATGACCAGCACACGCTAAGGAAAGACACGACGGGCATCCGTACCAAAAACAGCCCTCGCACCAAAAATACTGGACTCACACAGTCTACACAGGGATGCTCCCACATAAAAACAGCCCTTCAAGACCACAGAAGGTAACCATTTCTCCTAAATCCATAGTCAGAGAAATTTAAGTAAAATGGAAAAACAGAGAAACCACTCCCAATTGCAAGAACAAGAGAAATCCCCTGAAAGAACAAGCAAACAATGAAACAAACCTCTCCAGTCTACCAGCGTTCAAAAAGGAGGTAATACAAATGCTAAAGGAATTAAGCAAGATTATAGGTAGAAATACGGATCACTGTAACAAGGAACTAGAAACTATAAAGAGGAACAAATCAAAATTAGACAACTCGGGCTTCACTGGTGGCGCGGTGGTTGAGAGTCCGCCTGCCGATGCAGGGGACACGGGTTCGTGCCCCGGTCCGGGAAGATCCTGCATGCCGTTGAGCGGCTGGGCCCGTGAGCCATGGCCGCTGAGCCTGCGCATCCGGAGCCTGTGCTCTGCAATGGAGAGGCTGCGACGGTGAGAGGCCCGTGTACCACAAAAAAAAAAAAAAAAAAAATTAGGCAACTCAATTACCAAGATAAAAACCAAGATAAGGCAATGAATAGCAGACTAAATAATGCAAAAGAATGAATAAGTTAGCTGGAATATAGACTAATGGAAATCACCCAATCAGGAGAGCAGACAAAAACACAAAGGAAAAAAATTGAAAATTGATGTCAGTGGAGTGTTAAAGTCTCCTACTGAGGGGTGCATGAATCCTTTGATACTTCAATTAAAAAATAATTTAGATTCAAATTTAATAAGAAAAATTTTGAGGGATCTCAGAATTAAAATAATAATAAAATAGCAAGATAATCTATGAAGCCTAATTTATATAACTAGGTTAGGTGCAGAGAATGTAACCTATCCACATATATGGGGACTTGTGTAAACACATCAGCTCCAAGTTACATTTTTTAGAATTAAACCTGTTGACTTGCCTAGACTAATAATTAACTTAGCTCCTTGCTTTGCTTAACTATAAAGTTGCACTTTAATGGAGTCTACATGTTGAAAATCGCTACAAAAGCAAATGTTCTCTTTTTGAAATTGAAGTATAGTTGATTTACAATGTAGTTTTAGTTTAGGTATACAGAAAAGTGATTCAGTTATACATACATACTTCTTCAGATTTTCTTTCCTTGTAGGTTATCATGAAATACTGAGTATAGTTCCCTATGCTACAGTAGGTCCTTGCTGGTTATCTATTTTACATATAGTAGTGTGTATATGTCAATCCCAGACTCCTAATTTATCTCTCCCCTCGCTTTCCACTTTGGTAACCATAAGTTTCTTTCCTACGACTGTGGGTCTATTTCTGTTTTGTATATAAGTTCATCTGTATCATTTTTTTCAGATTCCACATATTAGTGATATCCTATGATTTGTCTTTCTCTGTATGACTTATTTCATTTGGTATGATAATCTCTAGGTCTATCCACGTTGCTGCATTATTTTATTCTTTTTTATGGCTGAATAATATTCCATTGTGTAAATATACATCTTCTTTATTTATTCACCTGTTGATGGACATTTAGGTTACTTCCATGTCTTGGCTATTGTAAATAGCACTGCTATGAACACTGGGGTGAATTTATCTTTTTGAATTATGGTTTTCTCTGGATATATGCCCAGGATTGGGATTGCAGGATCATATGGCAGCTCTAAATTACAGGCCAATATCACTGATGAACACAGAAACAATATCCTCCACAAAATATTAGCAAACTGAATCCAACAATACATTAAAAGGATCATACGCCATGATATGTGGGATTTATCCGAGGGATGCAAAGATTTTTCAATATCTACAAATAAACCAGTATGATATACCACATTAAAAAATGGAGGAGTGAAAACCAAATGATCATCTCAATAGATGCAGGAAAAGCTTTTGATAAAATTCAACATCCATTTAAGGTAGAAACTCTCCAAAAAGTGGGCACAGAGAGAACATACCTCAACGTAATAAAGGCCATATATGACAAACCCACAGCTAACATCATACTCAACAGTAAAAAGCTGAAAGCATTTCCTCTAAGATCAGGAACAAGACAAGGATGTCCACTCTTGCCACTTTTATTCAACGTGGCTTTGCAAATCTTATCAACATAAATGAGAGAGGAAAAAGAAATAAAAGGAATCCAAATTGAAAAGAAAGAAGTAAAACTATCACTGTTTGCAGATGACATGATACTACACATGGAAAATCTTGAACATGCTACCAAAAAACTACTATAGCTCACCAATGAACTCAGTAAAGTCACAGGATAACAAATTAATACACAGAAATCTGTTGCATTTCTATACAGCAATGAAAGATCAGAAAGAGAAATTAAGGAAACAATCCCATTTGCCATCACATTAAAAAGAATGAAATATAGTCAGGGATGATATCCATGATCTTGGTATCATTAACCTATTTATGACAAATGTCACATGTCCTACATGTTCCTGTGTAGAAATGAAGATATAATGTCCAGGCTTCCTCTTTTATGGTGGGCAAATTTTTCTTTTTTTTTTTTGGCCATGCCACACAGCTTGTGGGATCTCAGTTCCCCGACCAGGGACTGAACCCAGGCCACGACAGTGAAAGCACCAAATCCCACCCACTGGATCGCCAGGGAATTCCATGGAAAAATCATTTTAAAAGAGTTTTGTTCTCTATCACTTTTCTCCAATTTGAAATATCTGAGAGACAGACTACTCTTTCTCTGCTGGATAAATAAAACAGTGTGCTGCTTACAAGAACAGAGATTAAACACAGACTGTCCTTAGCTGTTGTCTCTCTCATTGCTCCTATTTTCATGCCCCATATTTTCTCTTCTCTGTAGTCATAAAATTAATCAAGAAAGAAATATAAAACATAATATACAGCAAGGGGTTTAATCTTAGAGCTTTGTTTCTTAATTTTTATTTTTTTAACATCTTTATTGGAGTATAATTGCTTTACAATAGTGTGTTAGTTTCTGCTTTATAAAAAAGTGAATCAGTTATACATATACATATATTCCCATATCTCCTCCCTCTTGCATCTCCCGCCCTCCAACCCTCCCTATCCCACCCCTCTAGGTGGTCACAAAGCCCCAAGCTGATCTCCCTGTGCTATGCGGCTGCTTCCCACTAGCTATCTATTTTACATTTGGTGGTGTATATATGTCCACGCCACTCTCTCACTTTGTCCCAGCTTACCCTTCCCCCTCCCTGTATCCTCAAGTCCATTCTCTAGTAGGTCTGCATCTTTATTCCCATCCCACCCCTAGGTTCTTCATGACAATTTTCTTTGTTTTTTAGATTCCATATATATGTGTTAGCATATGATATTTGTTTTTCTCTTTCAGATTTACTTCACCCTGAATGACAGAATCGAGGTCCAACCACCTCACTACAAATAACTCAACTTCGTTTCTTTTTATGGCTGAGTAATATTCCATTGTATATATGTGCTACACCTTCTTTATCCATTCATCTGTCGATGGACACTTAGGTTGCTTCCATGTCCTGGCTATTGTAAATAGAGCTGCAATGAACACTGCAGCACATGACTTTTCTTGAATTATGGTTTTCTCAGGGTATATGCCCAATAGTGGGATTGCTGGGTCATATGGTAGTTCTATTTTTAGTTTTTTAAGGAACCTCCATACTGTTCTCCATAGTGGCTGTATCAATTTACATTCCCACCAACAGTGCAAGAGGGTTCCCTTTTCTCCACACCCTCTTCAGCATTTATTGTTTGTAGGTTTATTGATGATGGCCATTCTGACTGGTGTGAGATGATATCTCATTGTAGTTTTGAGTTGCATTTCTCTAATGATTAATGAGGTTGAGCATTCTTTCATGTGTTTATTGGCAATCTGTATATCTTCTTTGGAGAAATGTCTATTTAGGTCTTCTGCCCATTTTTGGATTGGGTTGTTTGTTTTTTTGATATTGAGCTGCATGAGCTGCTTGTAAATTTCAGATTAATCCTTTGCCAGTTGCTTCATTTACAAATATTTTCTCCCATTCTGAGGGTTGTCTTTTCATCTTGTTTATGGTTTCTTTGCTGTGAAAAAGCTTTGAAGTTTCATTAGGTCCCGTTTGTTTATGTTTGTTTTTATTTCCATTTCTCTAGGAGGTGGGTCAAAGAGGATCTTGCTGTGATTTATGTCATAGAGTGTTCTGCCTATGTTTTCCTCTAACAGTTTGATAGTTTCTCGCCTTACATTTAGGTCTTTAATCCATTTTGAGTTTATTTTTGTCTATGGCGTTAGGGAGTGTTCTAATTTCATTCTTTTACATGTAGCTGTCCAGTTTTCCCAGCACCACTTATTGAAGAGGCTGTCTTTTCTCCACTGTATATGCTTGCCTCCTTTATCAAAGATAAGGTGACCATATGTGCATGGGTTTATCTCTGGGCTTTCTATCCTGTTCCATTGATCTATATTTCTGTTTTTGTGCCAGTACCATACTGTCTTCATTACTGTAGCTTTGAAGTATAGTCTGAAGACCAGGAGCCTGATTCCTCCAGCTCCGTTTTTCTTTCTCAAGATTGCTTTGGGTATTCGGGGTCTTTTGTGTTTCCATACAAATTGTGAAATATTTTGTTCTAGTTCTGTGAAAAATGCCAGTGGTAGTTTGATAGGGATTGCATTGAATCTGTAGATTGCTTTGGTAGTCATTTTCACAATGTTGATTCTTCCAATCCCAGAACATGGTATATCTCTCCACCAGTGTGTATCATCTTTAATTTCTTTCATCAGTGTCTTATAAATTTCTGCATACAGGTCTTTTGTCTCCTTAGATAGGTTTATTCCTAGATATTTTATTCTTTTTGTTGCAGTGGTAAATGGGAGTGTTTTCTTAATATCACTTTCATATTTTTCATAATTACTGTATAGGAATGCAAGAGATTTCTGTGCATTAATTTTGTATCCTGCTACTTTACCAGATTCATTGATTAGCTCTCGTAGTTTTCTGATAGCATCTTTAGGATTCTCTATGTATAGTATCATGTCATCTGCAAACAGTGACAGCTTTACTTCTTCTTTTCTAATTTGGAGTCCTTTCATTTCTTTTTCTTCTCTGATTGCTGTGGCTAAAACTTCCAAAACTATGTTGAATAATAGTGGTGAGAGTGGGCAACCTTGTCTTATTCCTGATGTTAGTGGAAATGGTTTCAGTTTTTCACCATTGAGGATGATGTAGGCTGTGGGTTTGTCATATATGGCCTCTATTATGTTGAGGTAAGTTCCTTCTATGTCTACTTCCTGGAGGGTTTTTATCATAAATGGGTGCTGAATTTTGTCGAAAGCTTTTGCTGCATCTATTGAGATGATCATATGGTTTTTCTCCTTCAATTTGTTAATATGGTATATAACACTGATTGATTTGCATATACTGAAGAATCCTTGCGGTCCTGGGTTCAACCCCAGTTGATCATGGTGTATGATCCTTTTAATGTGCTGTTGGATTCTTTTTGCTAGTATTTTTTTGAGGATTTTTGCATTTATGTTCATCAGTGATATTGGCCTGTAGTTTTCTTTCTTTGTGACATCTTTGGTTTTGGTGTCAGGGTGATAGTGGCCTTGTAGAATGGGTCTGGGAGTGTTCCTACCTCTGCTATATTTTGGAAGAGTTTGAGAAGGTCAGGTGTTAGCTCTTCTCTCAATGTTTGACAGAATTCACCTGTGAAGCCATCTGGTCCTGGGCTTTTGTTTGTTAGGAGATTTTAAATCACAGTCTCAATTTTAGTGCTTGTGATTGGTCTGCTTACATTTTCTATTTCTTCCTGGTTCAGTCTTGGAAGGTTGTGCTTTTCTAAAAAATTGTTCATTTCTTCCAGGTTGTCCATTTTATTGGCATGTAGTTGCTTGCAGCAATCTCTCATGATGCTTTGTATTTCTGCAGTGTCAGTTGTTACTTATCCTTTTTCATTTCTAATTCTATTGATTTGAGTCTTCTCCCTTTTTTTCTTGAAGAGTCTGGCTAATGGTTTATCAATTTTGTTTATCTTCTCAAAGAACCAGCTTTTAGTTTTATTGATCTTTGCTATCGTTTCCTTAATTTCTTTTTCATTTATTTCTGATCTGAGCTTATGGTTGGAGCATTTAATCCATTTACATTTATGGTGGTTATCGATATGTATGTTCCTATTACCATTTACTTAACTGTATTGGGTTTGTTATTGTAGGTCTTTTCATTCTCTTGTGTTTCCTGCCTAGAGAAGTTCCTTTACCATTCGTTGTAAAGCTGGTTTGCTGATGCTGAATTCTCTTAGCTTTTGCTTGTCTGTAAAGGTTTCAATTTCTCCATCAAATCTGAATGAGATCCTTGCTGGGTAGAGCAATCTTGGTTTTAGGTTTTTCCATTTCATCACTTTAAATATGTCCTGCCACTGCCTTCTGGCTTGCGGAGTTTCTGCTGAAAGATCAGCTGTTAACCTTATGGGAATTCCCTTAGTATGTAATTTGTTGTTTTTCCCTTGCTGCTTTTAATATTTTTTCTTTGTATTATATTTTGATAGTTTGATTATTATGTGTATTGGCATGTTTCTCCTTGGATTTATCCTGTATGGGACTCTGCGCTTCCTGGACTTGATTAACTATTTCCTTTCCCATATTAGGGAACTTTTCAACTATAATCTCTTCAAATATTTGCTCAGTCTCTTTCTTTTTCTCTTCTTCTCTGGGACCCCTATAATTTGAATGTTGGTGCGTTTGATGTTCTCCCAGAGGTCTCTGAGACTGTCCTCAATTCTTTTCGTTCTTTGTTCTTTATTCTGCTCTGCAGTAGTTATTTCCACTATTTTTTCTTCCAGGTCACTTATCCGTTCTTCTGCCTCAGTTATTCTGCTATTGAACCCTTCTAGAGTATTTTTAATTTCATTTATTGTGTTGTTCATCACTGTTTGTTTGCACTTTAGTTCTTTTAAGTCCCTGTTAAACGTTTCTTGTACTTTCTCCATTGTATTTCCAATTTTTTGGATCATCTTCCCTATCATTCTGAATTCTTTTTCAGGTAGACTGCCTATTTCCTCTTCATTTGTTGGGTTTGGTGGGTTTTTCTCTTGCTCATTCATCTGCTGTGTGTTTCTCTGTCTTCCCATTTTGCTTAACTTACTGTGTTTGGTGTCTCCTTTTCGCAGGCTGCAGGTTCGTAGTTTCTGTTGTTTTTGGTGTCTGTCCGCAGTGGCTAAGGTTGGTTCAGTGGGTTGTGTAGGCTTCCTGGTGGAGGGGACTAGTGCTTGTGTTCTGATGGATGAGGCTGGATCTTGTCTTTCTGGTGGGCAGATCCACATCTGGTGGTGTGTTTTCGGGTGTTTCTGAACTTAGTATGATTTTAGGCAGCCTCCCTGCTAATCGGTGGGGTTGTGTTCATGTCTTGCTAGTTGTTTGGCATAGGGTGTCCTGCACTGTAAATTGCTGGTCGTTGAGTGAAGCTGGGTGCTGGTGTTGAGATGGAGATCTCTGGGAGATTTTCGCCATTTGATATTACATGGAGCTGGGAGGTCTCTTGTGGACTAGTGTCCTGAACTTGGCTCTCCCACCTCAAAGGCACAGCCCTGACACCTGGCTGGAGCACCAAGAGCCTGTCATCCACATGGCTCAGAATAAAAGGGAAAAAGAAAAGAAAAGAAAAGAAGGAAGATAAAATAAAATAAAGTTATTAAAATAAAAAATAATTATTTAAAAAATTGTTGTAATAAAAAAAATAATCGAAAAAGAGACCACCAAAACCAAAAAACAAATCCACCAATGATAATAAGAGCTAAAAACTATACTAAAAAAAAAACAAAACAAAAAACCAGACAGAATCCTAGGACAAATGGTAAAAGCAGAGGTAGACAGACAAAATCTCACACAGCAGCATACACATACACACTCACAGAAAGAGAAAAAGGGGAAAAAAAAAATATATATATATATATATATCGTTGCTCTCAAAGTCCACCTCCTCAATTTGGGACGATTCGTTTTGTATTCAGGTATTCCACATATGCAGGTACATCATGTTGATTGTGGAGATTTAATCCGCTGCTTCTGAGGCTGCTGGGAGAGATTTCCCTTTCTCTTCTTTGTTCGCACAGCTCCTGGGGTTCAGCTTTGGATTTGGCCCCGCCTCTGCGTGTAGGTCGCCAGAGGGCGTCTGTTCTTCACTCAGACAGGACAGGGTTAAAGGAGCCGCTGATTCGGGGGCTCTGGCTCACTCAGGCCGGTGGGAGGGAGGACACGGAGTGTGGGGCGGGCCTGTGGTGGCAGAGGCTGGCATGACGTTGCACCAGCCTGAGGCGTGCCGTGCGTTCTCCCGGGGAAGTTGTCCCTGGATCCCGGGACCTTGGCAGTGGCGGGCTGCACAGGCTCCCCGGAAGGGGGGTGTGGATAGTGACCTGTGCTCATACACAGGGTTCTTCGTGGCAGCAGCAGCAGCCTTAGCGTCTCATGCCCGTCTCTGGGGTCCCCGCACTGTTAGCCGCGGCCCGCGCCCGTCTCTGATGCTCCTTTAAGCAGCGCTCTTAATCCCCTCTCCTCACGCACCAGGAAACAAAGAGGGAAGAAAAAGTCTCTTGCCTCTTCGGCAGCTCCAGACTTTTCCCCCGGACTCCCTCCCGGCCAGCCGTGGCGCACCAATCCCCTGCAGGCTGTGTTCACGCCACCAACCCCAGTCGTCTCCCGGCGCTCCGACCAAAGCCCGAGCCTCAGCTCCCAGGCCCGCCTGCCCCGGCGGGTGAGCAGACAAGCCTCTCGGGCTGGTGAGTGCCGGTCGGCCCTGATCCTTTGTGCGGGAATCTCCCCGCTTTGCCCTCCGCACCCCTGTGGCTGCGCCCTCCTCTGCGGCACCGAAGCTCCCCCTTCTGCCACCCGCAGTCTCCGCCCGCGAAGGGGCTTCTAATGTGTGGAAACCTTTCCTCCTTCACAGCTCCCTCCCACTGGTGCAGGTCCCATCCCTGTTCTTTTGTCTCTGTTTTTTCTTTTGCCCTACCCAGGTACGTGGGGACTTTCTTGCCTTTTGAGAGGTCTGAGGTCTTCTGCCAGCGTTCAGTAGGTGTTCTGTAGTTGTTCCACGTGTAGATATATTTCTGATGTATCTGTGGAGAGGAAGGTGATCTCCACATCTTATTCCTCAGCCATCTTGAAGCTCTTCCTGTTTCTTTAAATTATAATTTTAGGTCAATAGCCTTTCCTGTATACTGTACAGAAGTGCTATCAGTCCAGAAACTTTGATGCTAATCACAGGTGTCTCCCTATCCAATGCAGAGAAGTATTATTTTTAAAAACTCTGTCTTTATTACATATGGTATTTTAATTGCTTTTACAATCCCTTTTTTTCTAATTAAAAAATAATAAACACTCATTCTGGAAATATATAATGGTTTTTGAGCTTAAAAAATCACTTATAATCCCATCACTCTAAAACCAGCCACTGTTAATACTTTGATGTACACTCCTCAAGCCTTTGCTTCTACCCACATACGCAAATGGAGATCACACAGCACATAGTTATATAACTTGCTTTTTTTACTTAATATTATCAGAAGAGTTTTAAATTCTCATTGAGTTTCAACAATCATCAACACTTTGCCAATACTGCTTCATCTATTACTCCACTTCTGTCGGGTGGGGGGGAGGGCAATCACTAGAGTATTTGAAAACAAATCCCAGAAATCTTTGCAATTTATTTACAAATATATAAGAACTTAGCTCTAAGATTTAAGGTATTTTAAAAACCTAACCACAATCCCATTGTCACTCCACCAAAATAAATGCATAATTATTATAATTCCTTAATATCAACTAAAATACAGCCCATGATAAACATAGCCTGTGGTCTCAGAAATGTCTTTAATTTATATAAGAATCTAAACAAGTTGTATAGATTGTATTTTGTTGATTTGTCTCCTAAAACTCTGTAACGTATATTACAATGTTCCCTTCTTTATTTTTCTCAATGACATTTATTTATTGAAAAGAATGAGTCATTTATTCTGTAGAATTTCTCAAGTGATGAACTTTGGTAATTGCCTCTTCATAGTGCCATATACCTTGTTTTTCTGTCCCTTGTATTTCCTGTAAAGTTGTAATTGGATCTAGGGCAGTCTTTCCCAAACAATTTTCTGCAATGATGAAACGGTACTATATCTATACTATCCAAAATGTTATCCACAAGCTACATGTAGCTTTGAGTACTTCAGATGTGGCTAGAATGAACTTTTAACACGTTAAATTTAACTCTAATTTTAAATAGACATATGTGGCTACTTCATTTTTTATCCCATTCTAAAACATTACCATTTTAACTTTAATTATGTCATAAATTTCAAGTTTTCTTAAATTTTATTTAGAATACAAAGCAAAATTACTTTTTAAATTATTTATTTTCTTCTGGTTAATCACTTTTAAATTTATAATCATCTATGCAGCTTCATTTTTATTGTTTATGTTGCATATTGTTTTCATAAGCCTCTGTGATGATTTTTATTTATTCACCTTTAGATGAGGAAGCCTTTCAAGGGAGGGTATTTGTCCATGAACTGGATTGGTTGAATCCTTTGCTCCCTCTCAATATCTACAAAGATTTTTAATCAGGAGGGGTTATTTTTAATGATAAACTGTCACTACCAGTTTAGTAAATCAACATTTCGAGGAAAGGAGATAGGGATGTGGTGACATGAATATCTTTGCAGTAAAATGTTTTTTGATAAATGGAAAGCTAAAGCATATACAACTTACAAAACAGTTAAACTGACTAGAAACCACAACCTACCGTGAACGGTTAAAGCACAGCCGGTCTCTACCAACCTCACGTAGTGTCCCAAATGATCGATAGCTGGCTGACGTAGTGTTTCTCAGGTTTCCCCATTGTAACATTACCACCCCTTTCTCCATGCGGCATGGTCTTCGGAAGGAAATCACTATGCCCAGCCCACATTTAAGTGGCGGAGAGTCGTGCTTCCCCTCCAGGAGGATCATGTATCTACATAAATTATTTGGAAATGTTTTTGCATGGGAGATTTGTTTCCCCCTCACATATCCTTTGACCTAATTATTTATTTGTATTCATATGGACTCACGGGTATTTATTTTATACCTTGGGTTTAATTTTTTTTTTTTTTTTTTTTTTTTTTTTTTTTTTGCGGTACATGGGCCTCTGTTGTGACCTCTCCCGTTGCGGCGCACAGGCTCCGGACGCGCAGGCCCAGAGGCCATGGCTCATGGGCCCAGCCTCTCCGCGGCATGTGGGATCCTCCCGGACCGGGGCACGAACCCGTGTCCCCTGCATCGGCAGGTGGACTCTCAACGACTGCGCCACCAGGAAAGCCCTAATTAATTTATTTATTTCTCAAATTATTCTAGCTTTGGCCATTGGGAATGCTTTTAGCTGGCTCCTGTGTCCCTTTGGCATGCCCTAGGACTAACGGCATTTTTCCTTTTAGTATTTCCTTATTTTCTGGAACTCCAGTCTCATTTTGTATATTTGCTGCCCCAGTCCTAGAATTAACCATTTCACCAAGGAGCCTTGGTTACTCATAATGGAAAACAGTATTAGAAACCAAGATCTGGATATGAGAATTCTTATTGCTACTGGACCTTCAGATGACAGAGCAAGGAAATATATGTGTATAATCTAACATGTGTATATACACGTACCTATGAGTATTTCCATATGTAACAATTTGTATAGACATTCAGATAAACATGAATTTATACTGATATCTCTAACTTGATCAATTAGCACATGGATTATTCCAGCCCCTTCCTCTTGGCTCTCCATAAATTTTCACTCCTGAGTTATCTTTTTGATCCATCATCCACTCTGGGTTCTTGACGCAGTCGTGCCTGGTGTCTTTCCTAATGTTGTTACCTGCCATGTGTCTGAGTGACATCATGATGACTTTCTACTTGGTGTAGTGCCTGCTCAAATCCTAAGCCATTTGTGCCATTGCTTTCAACAGAAACTGATTTCTAGTGTTAAGTGGATTCCATGCGATATGTTTTCAGCCCCTCCAGTTGCCCATCCTTGTCCCCAGACACCAAAGAATCCTCAGAGTAATGTTCTGTTAGGAAGTACTCTACTGATATCTGTGACACTAGTCAAATTGCTATGGGAAAAAAGGTCCCTTGGGCGTCTTATCTGTGGTTCAACCTGTGGTTGGACGGTTAGACACCCAATGATCGTGCTGTTACCATAATCCAAACTACATATATCTCATGTCATTAGGCTCTAAACAGAACGGATTCAAGTTGTTTTCTTTGTTTACACGTGTCCAGATGCATATCCCCTCTGGGATGGGTCACATTAAGGAATCAGGAATACAGGAAGAATCTCCTCTGTAATGACCCAGCTTGAAATCATCCTAAATTAAAGGCAAATGTGTGCTGTTGAAAAATTAGTACACTGACCTTGTAAGTGGGATAGTAAGGTTGGGCACATTTCAAGATTTATTCTGAGAAGCTACATTCAAATTCCAATTCAATCCCTATTTAATAAAGAGAAAAATGCACGTGGGAAAACTGCCCTACATTTCACCTTATAATGATGGTTGGATTTCTAGTTCTTGTCCCTTTCGCCTCTCTCTCAGCCACTGATTTCCTGCTTCTTGAATTGCTTTTCTCTTTTCGTCAGCATATTATTACTTTGACCAGATTTCCCTCGTGCTTCTCCAATAGAGCTCTATCTCTACTTCACCCATGTCTCACTTTCTGGTCTCTCCGATAAGCAGTGCCTTTCTTCTCTTTCCTCAGAATTAATGCTTCCTTTTGAGTAAGAACAATTCTCATAGTCCCAAGGTACAAGTGAGTAAGTCCTAACCATTCCTACAGCCTCGCTTAGTTTGGAAAGATTTTATGATCCCTAATCCTCTGCTTTGTTGCAACATACCATGTGGCTTTTGCTAATGTTGAAAGTAACAATGTGTTTTTAATCTAATTTACTAATGTAGAACAGCTTTCTTCTGGATCACAGTGGTGTAACCATTGACAACCAGGGCTTTGGCTCACGTTGAGTGTGAGTGCGTAGGATCAGGAACTAAAATTTTCCAGTAGCTCACTATCCCAATTTAATCTCCATCAATCTTAGTGAATTAATGAGCAAGTAGTAACAGGCTAAATCAGTAAATGTTTATGAACAATGATGTGGTTTCTTTGAATGTTTATCATTCAAAAGCCATGCCACTGTGTTCAACCAGGCTTTTATTGTTGTTCTCACTTCTCTTATTGGATTATTTTTAAACTCTGTGTACACAGAGCAAGTGGTTATTCAAACCATTCTTCATGTCCTCCATATCACTCTCATTCTAACAGCTAACATACCCTTATGCACCTGAAACTCATTTTTTTTCCCTCTAGGTCTATGCTCTTGTGCTTATTTTCAGAGGAGAGGTGCCTTACATTCTTTCTCAAATGAATCCCCTCTATCTTCACTCTTTCTGCTATGAGCCCCCCTTTGGGGATATCTACAGCAATTCTTTCTGCTCTCCTTTCTGCTTTGAAAAAAACTCAAGTCTTCCTTGGTTTGTGGGGAAAAAAAAAGCATGATCATTTTGAATTTTCTGTTTGTTTTAAATAAATTTATTTTATTTATTTATTTTTGACTGCATTGGGTCTTCATTGCTGCGTGCGGGCTTTCTCTAGTTGCGGTGAGCAGGGGCTACTCTTCCTTGCGGTGCGCAGGCTTCTCATTGCAGTGGCTTCTCTTGTGGAGCATGGGCTCTAGGCACACGGGCTTCAGTAGTTGTGGCGTGCGGGCTCAGTAGTTGTGGCTTGCGGACTGTAGAGCGCAGGCTCAGTAGTTGTGGCACACAGGCTTAGTTGCTCCGCGGCATGTGGTATCTCCCCGGATCAGGGCTCAAACCTGTGTCCCCTGCGTTGGCAGGTGGATTCTTAACCACTGCACCCCAGGGAAGTCCGGAATTTTCAAGCTAGCATTTTATTCTCCTTGTGTTTTTTGCCAGCATCTTAGAATTCAGTTTTCTATTCCTTATCCCCCATTCTCTTTAACCTCCTGAAATCTGGCTTCCCTCCCCATCATTGGTCTGACAACACCCCTGCAGAGGTCACCAATGGCTTCGCCATCAATTTCATGACATCCTGACTGCTCATTATCTCTGTCTTGAGCTTCTTCTTTTGAAACTCCTCTCCTGGTTGGTTTCCATGACACAATAATGCAGTCTTGCCTTTACCTCATTGTTTCGCCCTTTCCAATTTCTTTTTTTAATCTCCTGGCTCACTCACTATGGCTATTTACAAAATTAGTCCTCATTAATTCTGCTCTCCCTTATCTATGCTTTCTCCCACATATAAACTCATCCACATCCACTAATTTAACCATGGGGATAATTTAAGGTCTCTATCTGTAGGCAAGTTCCATCTCCTGAGTTCCAGTTCTGGATTACCTACTGGGCATTGTTATTCGGTAGCACCCCTTCACCTCAAACTCATAATGTCTAAATTGGAAATAATTTTCCTTCTCTAGCCCCTAAATTGGCTCATTTTCTTATTTCTCTGTTTCTGTTAGTATTTTTTCATTTTGCTAGATGCACAGACTACCCAACACCTCAGATTTTTGTGTGTCCTTATATCACCCAGATCTCCACAGTTCCAGTCTCGTGGCTTCTACTAGAATCCACAGATTGCTTCCTGGATGCCTCAATTACTGTCATAAACACCTAAGCCAGAGCCCCTATTTCCATCTACTCTCTATGTAGAAATGCACTTGCAAACTGAGATGATCCTAATTTTCTTCAAGTAACACTTTTACCCTACAACCAGCTCTTTTCAAAAAGAATACATGGCTTCCTTATTGCCTGTTCAGGAGAGACTTAACTATGGAAGACCTTGGATGACAAGATAAAAAACAGGGGAAGACTTTTAAGGGTTTTTATTTGGGAAACTATGGAAAAATAAAGAAGAAGAAGAAGAAGAAAGAAATATAGTTTGCTTTAATTATACTGTGACAGGCAGGTTAGAGGAGGTGAGCCTGGAGGCAGGCATATCATCTTGGAATTCTTGCGGTTGTCTTTGAATGAAACGATGGATAAGAAGTTAAAATGGCACAGTGGAAGGAGCAACCTAAGAAAGACTGTAAAGAGAAACCATCGAGTTTCTCAACCAGGCAAGCTGGGTATTGACTGGTTGTGGGGGTGAGAGAAAGGGAAAAACTAGAAGCAATTCCAGTTTCAAGGATGGTGATCTGTAGGACTGTGGGAAAATCACATTTATAGGAGAATAGGAAAATACAACTATTTGGAGATGGAGAAAATTTGTGATTTCCATTTGACATATAGTGTGTTAATGATTTCATCAAGTAAATATGTGATACTTGAGATACATCAGGAATTTTAAAACATAGGATTCCTTCTCTGGGAAATTTTCATGGTCTTCCCTGAAGAAAAGTCATGATAGAGCCATATAAGGGCACTCGTCCTTCAGACCCGGAAGGGTGTTCTGCCACTTTCAGAACAAGTAGGAAGTACAGATTTCAACCACATATCGAGTTCAGAAAGAATAATCACAAACAAGAATAAGTTATCAGAATTATGGTAAATCTAGAAGAGATGTCCTTACGCATGATAGTATTTCTCTCTTGTTTATTATGGGGTGAATCAAGGAGGTAAGGAATTATTAATTCATTCTCATTATTTGTATGCCAAGGAATGTCAGATGTATTTTTTATGACATTCACACTCACCACTCTTACTCCCCACAAATTCATTCATTACTCCCCCTGTTCACTTTGTCATCGTGTTGAGTACAGAATGGGGATTTCAAGGTTTTTATGTTGTTAAAGCAATGATTTTTGTAAAGATAAAAACACACACACAAACACATATAGAGCTCTATCACCTACACACGCAGAGTTGTCACTCTGGCTTTATGTGCCCTTTTCAAAATTATTTGTTTCATAAGTAAAATTTAAACAATTTTATACCTGCACCACTCAAGCAGACTGGATACTATCTAGGCCTTTAGATAATTTCAGCACAAGCTCTAGAAGAAAACGGTTACACATCTGAGACGAGTACCTGACAGAAATGTAGGGTAGATGGGAAGAAAGGGAGAGCGACGGCCCAAGGTCTTATATCAATATTAACCATTCCACTGTCCAGGATACTCACAAGCAGAAACACATGCTCTACACTTGGGCCCCATGAGACTGGTCCTCCAGCCTAGGACACACTCTCTAAGATGGGTAGAGACACATACACTATAACTCTAAGACCCAAATATGTTTACTTCTAGGACCATGAAGGCTTCAATTGTCCAAATAGCTTCATGAAGGCCATCACGTATGTCACTGTCCAAAGCAGGGTTTCTATAACATCTGTCTTTTAGGGGACACCAACTCATTTGCCAAACTTCATGGAAATGTCACAGATAGTCATCTGGAAACTTATCATATGCATATACCTATAGATGTAGAGGCAGATGTATATATGATCCTATACCACACACACAGTATTTTTTACCTGCTACAAGTAGTAGCCTTATTTCTCTGTTGGTCTATAGTCTGCTTTCTAACTACAGAGAGATAAGCCCCTTTGCATCTTATTGTACATGAAGGATAAAGATGTAAGAACTAATAGAGCTCAACACAAGTCAAACTTCAATCTAAACATACTCATCCAAATGTCCAAAGGGGAGAAAACATTCTGGAAATGCAATCAGAATCATCTTTCAGTGTAAGGTATAATTCTTCAACGAGAATGAATATTAATTTCCTCTGAACCTCCTGTAAAAACTTTTGGTTCTTTGTCCCGTCTCTCAGGCCCCAATAAATCTAGCAACATAGTAGCCTTAAGATATTAATGGTTGATGATTATTTCTAGTTTATTCTTGGAAAACTTTATTTCTCAATTTTAATAGTAGATTGCATGTCAATTAATGAGATGAATAATATAGATGGATGGGTTATTGCAAAAGATATTGGGTATAAAGGCCATAAATTCCTTTGCAGTGTACTCAAATATTCCTAATATATCAGTTTTATCAATGTTATTGACCTTCTTAACAAACCATCTTTTGGTTTCATTGATTTTTCCTATTGTTTTTCTGTTTCTATTTTACTGACACCTTCTTTGTTATTTAAATATAGATGGCCTCCTTCACCTACATTTAAGTGGGACCTTGCATTTGAAATTCAGTAATGCCTTTAATTAGCCTGCTTTTCAATCCTGTGTAAGTTTATAGCTCATACATGCACCACCAAATCTCTCTCCACTAGGCTACCATCTAATGTGAAACATAAATATAAGTATGAATACACTTGTATGGATAAAACTATACTGAAGCAAGTAAGTTCCTCAGCCTCTCAGTTCCCTCCAATCTGCTTCACTTACCTTTTCCTCTAGCAGACTGGGGAGCTTTCAAATATGCCCATGAAAGACAAAAGGCGATCTTACTTCTTTTCTTAGAGGTTATGCAGAAAGAATATCACTGTACCCAATCAAGAAAAAAATCAAGAATGTGTTTCTGCACGTTCCTTCCTGGGCCTGTGTTACTGATGGTGTAAAATCTGGTTGACAGTAACATGGAATAACCATGGTCTTACCTCACCCTTTGGACAGCCAACAGCATCTCAAATTACCGCAAGGTCTTTTCAGGGTCAAGTTGTCCATCATTTCAAATTTAGCTGCAGGTCTCTTTCCCTTAAAATTGAAGGGGAAAAAAAATGTCAACTTCAGGTTGCTGCTCAGCAGCTTTTGAAAAACAAACATTAATTACACGCCTATTCTGTGTCAGGTACTGCCTAACAATATGTATTATTTCCCCCAATGTTCCCAACTTCGGTTGAGGGAGGTTGAGTCATCAGGACCCACTTTTCACTGTCAAGACACTTTGTAATCTCTGAGTAATTCAAAAGAAAAAGACCAATGTGCCTAGAAATAACTTGGGAGGTTTTATTTTCTTTGAATAGCTAAAGAACCACATGCAAGGCTGTAGATTTTAATAGGACTTGTATAGACCACAAAACCCTTTCCAGTAGCAGAGTATTACTCAGACCATTTTTCCACTTTCAGCTCTGTGCCAAGACAACATCTTAACCACCCATAGCGTATGACAGGGCTGGAGAGATCACCCAGGAGAGACAGGTCAAATCACTGCCACTGCTCTGTTTGCCAGACCTTCTTCTTGTGATTTCTTAACGTCTTCCAACACTGTTCTATAAGATGTCTTAGCACCTGTGTTTCTCCCCAAAGCCATCCTCCATTGATACAACTATCCAGAATCACTAGATCTTACCAAATACGTGAAAGGCAAAAAGAATTTTAAGACCAAATGTAGTATGGATTACCCACTGAGGCCTTGATTGAATAAAGAAAAACAGAGAAATATACTATTGCTCAAACCAGAAAGGCAGGAAGCTGGAATGTTGCCTAAACCCAGAACAGCAAACTTTCTAGACTCAAACTGCTTATGTGGGGAGCACATAACACTCCCCTAATTGTGATGCAGGCCTTAAATCTGTTTCTACTACCTATATTATGACCATAAATGTTTACTGTAATGATAAAAATTCACATGACTTATTTCAAGTGGAATTTTGACCTGAGGAATGAATGCTCCATTTCTGAATAAGAACTCTCTCAATGAATACTGTCATAACTTGAGTTTCACACTCTTTTGTTCTGAATTTCAGACTGACCCTGCATAAAAGTTTTATTAATGAACCTCTTTCTTTTATTCTAAGTGCAAACACCAGAATCCATTCCCAACCCTTTGTTGTCTTTCTTCAGTAAGCTCCACTGTATACCTGGCATGAGCTAATTTAAAATTCTCATTGGACCTGATAAAAAAGAAACCTGACCAGTTGCAGAGAATTTTTGTATCTTTCTTTTACTTCCTGTGGTATCTTGGAAAACAGTTTCTCCTTTAGCCTAAGAAAAGAGTTTTAAAATGGTAAAGGCAGTATCATGCACCTTTTATTTTATATTACACACTTCTACTGGGTTGGACATAAAATGACATTCTACAGCTTTACCTATTTTGCCCTTTCCAGAACTTATGAAAGAACCATTTAAAGCCCGGTGGAATTTCTATTTTTCTAGGGCCTGTCCCTAGTTGATATGCTTTGAGGATCTGAGTGTGGAAAGTTAGTTGTGTTATATCCAGTGTTCTAATCAAGAGAAGGTCATAAATGGCAGGTTTTCTGTGCCATTGGTATTGGTGGACACATTACTTCTGTTCAGTTATAGAAAATAATTTTTCAGTTAGAAATCAGGAGAATGTTGTTTATAGTTAAAATTGTTTTTTTTAAAAAAACAGAAGCACAATGTTAGAGACTGAAGTTCTACTCATGAAGTAGATCAATGACTTTGATGCAAATGATCATTTCCCTAACATCTAGAAGAGAGAAATTTGGGATCCTAACTGAAGTATTTTTTTCTCAAATGTGTCATTTGAGAAATGTTAAATTAATGTATGTTCAGTCATTATTAACAAGATTACAGGACTATAGTTCTTACCAGGCTTCTCCCTTGACCAGGTAGATGAACAAGACTGTGGTTTCTCCTTGTCTCCAAAAATAAAAGTTTATTGAATACTTAGTAAAGGATATGGGAAAAGACCACTGTAAACCTCTCAGGGGCCCAATGTCACAGGTACTTCTGTATATCTGGCACCTGGCACAACATCTGACACAAAATATCACTTACTGATTTTCTTTTAAATTGTTCTGGAATGACTGAGAAGAACAAAGTACTGTTCTCTCAAATAGTCTATAATCTTACTGAATACCTTGAACATGAACCAAAAAAAGAGTTTGAAAACAAACTGTAAGGAAGAAAGTACATTCTAAACAAAGTAGGAGGCATAACCCCCCACCAAGATTTCAGACAATACTACAAAGCTACAGTAATCAAAACAGCATGGTATTGGCACAAAAACAAACATACGGATCAATGAACAGAAGAGAAGGCCTAGAAATAAACCTACAAACCTATGGATAATTAATCTTCAACACATATGAATCAATGAAGCTAGAACACACCTTCACACCATACACAAGAATAAACTCAAAATGTCTTAAAGACTTAGATACAAGACACCATAAAACTCCTAGAAGAGAATATAGGCAAAACATTCTCTGACATAAATCATACTAATGTTTTCTTAGCTCAGTCTCACAAGGTAATAGAAATAAAGCAAAAATAAACAAATGGGACCTAATCAAACTTACATGCTTTTGCACAGCAAAGGAAACCATAAACAAAATGAAAAGACATCATATGGACTGGGAGGAAGTATTTACAAATCATGTGACCAACAAGGGTTTAATTTCCAAAATAAACAAACAGCTCCTACAATTCAGTAACAAAAAAAAAAAAAAGCAACAGAATTGAAAAATGGGCAGAGGACATAGACATACATCTCTCCAGAGAAAACACACATATACATACATGAAAAGGATTAACATCAAGATCAAGTGGGATTTATCCCAAGGATGCAAGGATTTTTGAATATCCACAAATCAATCAATGTGATACACATTAACAAAATGAAGAATAAAAACTGTGTGATCATCTCAGTAGATGCAAGAATAGCTTTTGATAAAATTCAACATCCATTTATGATAAAAACTCCCCAGAAAGTGGGCATAGAGGGAACATATATTAACATAATAAAGGCCATATATGACAAACCCACAGCAAACATCATACTCAACAATGAAAAGCTGAAACCATGTCCTCTAAGATCAGGAACATGACAAGAATGCCCACTCTCCCCATTTTTTTTCAACATAGTACTGGAAGTCCTAGCCATAGCAATTAAAGAAAAGAAAAGGAACCCAAATTGAAATGGAACAAGTAAAACTGTCACTCTTTGCAGATGACATAATTCTATGCATAGAAAATCTTAAGGACACCACCGGAAAAGTACTAGACCTCAACGATGAATTTAGTAAAGTTGTAAAATACAAAATTAATATACAGAAATCTGTTGCATTTCTATACCCTAACAACAAAGTATCAGAAAGAGAAATTAAGGAAATAATCCCATTTACTGCTGCAAAAAAAATAATTAAACACCTAGGAATAAATCAAATTTACTATCTTAAGTATCATCACCAGAGGGCAGACAGCAGAAGCAAGAAGAAATACAATCCTGCAGCCTGTGGAATGAAAACCACATTCACAGGAATAGAAAAAATGAAAAGGTAGAGGACTATGTA
The DNA here is from genome assembly GCF_964374135.1 of Grampus griseus. NCBI lineage: Eukaryota > Metazoa > Chordata > Mammalia > Artiodactyla > Delphinidae > Grampus > Grampus griseus. The sequence goes on from NC_139018.1 coordinate 170,997,482, forward strand.
CCAGATGAAGGAACAAGATAAAACCCCAGAAAAACAACTAAATGAAGTGGAGATAGGCAACCTACCAGAAAAAGATTTCAGAATAATGATAGCAAAGATGATCCAGGACCTTGGCAAAAGAATGGAGGCAAAGATCGAGAAGATGAAAGAAATGTTTAACAAAGACTTAAAGAATTAAAGAACAAACACTTAGAAGAACTAAAGAACAAATGAACAGAGATGAACAATACAATAACTGAAATGAAAACTACACTAGAAGGAATCAATAGCAGAATAAGTGAGGCAGAAGAACGGATAAGTGACCTGGAAGACCGAATGGTGGAATCCACAGCCATGGAAGAGAATAAAGAAAAAAGAATGAAAAGAAATGAAGACAGCCTAAGAGACCCCTGGGACAACATTAAATGCAACAACATTTGCATTATAGGGGTCTCAGAAGAAGAAGAGAAAAAGAAAGGGTCTGAGAAAATATTGGAACAGATTATAGTTGAAAACTTCCCTAAGATGGGAAAGGAAATAGCCACCCAAGTCCAGGAAGCACGGAGAGTCTCAGGCAGGATAAACCCAAGGAGAAACATGCCGACACACATAGTAATCAAACTGACAAAAATTAAAGACAAAGAAAATTATTAAAATCAACAAGGGAAAAACAACAAATAACATACAAGGGAACTCCCACAAGGTTAACAGCTGACTTCTCAGCAGAAACTCTACAAGCCAGAAGGGAGTGGCACAATATATTTAAAGTGATGAAAGGGAACAACCAAGACTACTCTGCCTGGCAAGGGTCTCATTCAGATTTGACAGAGAAATCAAAACCTTTACAGACAAGCAAAAGCTAAGAGAATTCAGTACCACCTAACGAGCTCTACAACAAATGCTAAAGGAACTTATCTAAGTGGCAAACACATGAGAAGAAAAGGACCTACAAAAAAAACCCCAAACAATTAAGAAAATCGTAATAGGAACATACATATCGATAATTACCTTAAATGTGAATGGATTAAATGCTCCAACCAAAAGACACAGGCTCGCTGAATGGATACAAAAACAAGACCAATATATATACTGGCTACAAGAAATCCACTTCAGACCTAGGGACACATACAGACTGAAAGTGAGGGGATAGAAAAAGATATTCCATGCAAATGGAAATCAAAAGAAATCTGGAATAGAAATACTCATATCAAATAGACTTTAAAATATAAAATGTTACAAGAGACAAGGAAGGACACTACATAATGAGCAAGAGACCAATCCAAGAAGAATATATAACAATTATAAATATATATGCAACCAACATAGGAGCACCTCAATATATAAGGCAAATGCTAACAGCTATAAAAGAGGAAATCAACAGTAACACAATAATAGTGGGGGACTTTAACACCTCACTTGCACCAATGGACAGATCATCCAGAAAGAAAATTAATAAGGAAACACAAGCTTTAAATGACACAATAGACCAGATAGATATAATTGATATTTATAGGACATTCCATCTGAAAACAGCAGATTACACTTTCTTCTCAAGTGCACATGGAACATTCTCCAGGATAGATCACATCTTGGGTCACAAATCAAGCCTCAGTAAATTGAAGAAAACTGAAATCATATCAAACATCTTTTACGATCACAACACTACGAGATTAGAAATAAATTACAAGGAAAAAAATACATAGAGGCTAAACAACACGCTACTAAATAACCAAGAGATCACTGAAGAAATCAAAGAGGACATCAAAAGGTACCTACAGACAAATGACAAAGAAAACACAACAATCCAAAACCTATGAGATGCAACAAAAGCAGTTCTAAGAGCAAAGTTTATAACACTATAATCCTACCTCAAGAAACAAGAAAAATCTCAAATAAACAATCTAAACTTACACCTAAAGGAACTAGAGAAAAAAGAACAAACAAAACTCAAACTTAGTAGAAGGAAAGAAATCATAAATATCAGAGGAGAAATAAATGAAACAGAAACAAAGAAAACAATAGCAAAGATCAATAAAACTAGAAGCTGGTTCTTTGAGAAGATAAACAAAATTGATAAACCTTTAGCCAAACTGATCAAGAAAAAGAGGGAGAGGACTCAAATCAATAAAATTAGAAATGAAAAAGGAGAAGTTACAATGGACACTGCAGAAATACAAAACATCATTAAGAGACTACTACAAGCAACTCTACGCCAATAAAATGGACAACCTGGAAGAAATGGACAAATTCTTAGGAAGGTATAACCTTCCAAGACTGAACCAGGAAGAAATGAACAGACCAATCCCAAGTAATGAAATTGAAACTGTGATTAAAAATCTTCCAACAAACAAAAGTCCAGGACCAGGTGGCTACACAGGTGAATTCTATCAAATGTTTAGAGAAGAGCTAACACCCATCTTTCTCAAACTCTTCCAAAAAATTACAGAGGAAGGAACACTCCCAAACTCATTCTACAAGGCCATCATCACCCTGATACCAAAACCAGACAAAGATACTACAAAAAAAGAAAATTACAGACCAATATCACTGATGAATATAGATGCAAACATGCTCAACAAAATACTAGCAAACAGAATCCAACAGCACATTAAAAGGATCATACACCATGATCAAGTGAGATTTATCCTAGGGATGCAAGGATTCTTCAATATATGTAAATCAATCAATGTGATACACCATATTAACAAATTGAAGAATAAAAACCATATGATCATCTCAATAGATGCAGAAAAACTTTAGACAAAATTCAAAACCAATTTATAATAAAAACTCTCCAGAAAGTGGGCATAGAGGGAACCTACTTCAACATAATAAAGGCCATATACAACAAACCCACAGCCAACATCATACTCAATGGTGAAAAACTGAAAGCATTTCCACTAAGATCAGGAACAAGATAAGGATGTCCACTCTCACCACTATTATTCAACATAGTTTTGCAAGTCCTAGCCACAGCAATCAGAGAAGAATAAGAAATAAAAGGAATACAAATTGGAAAAGAAGAAGTAAAACTGTCACTGTTTGCAGATAGACACATAGACAATCCTAAAGGTGCCACCAGGAAACTACTAGAGCTAATCAATGAATTTGGTAAAGTTGCAGGATACAAAATGAATGCACAGAAATCTCTTGCATTCTTATACACTAACAACAAAAGATCAGAAAGGGAAATTAAGGAAACAATCCCATTCACCATTGCAATAAAAAGAATAAAATACCTAGGAATAAACCTACCTAAGGAGGTAACTGTACTCAAAAAACTATAAGACACTGATGAAAGAAATCAACGATGACATAAACAGATGGACAGATATACCATGTTCATGGATTGGAAGAATCAATATTGTGAAAATGACTATACTACCCAAAGGAATCTACAGATTCAATGCAATCCGTATCAAATTACCAATGGCATTTTTTACAGAGCTAGAAAAAAAATCTTAAAATTTGTATGGAGACACAAAAGACCCCAAACAGCCAAAGCAATCTTGAGGGGAAAAAACGGAACTGGATGAATCAGACTCCCTGACTTCAGACTATACTACAAACCTACAGGAATCAAGACAATATGGTACTGGCACAAAAGCAGAAATATAGATCACTGGAACAGGATAGAAAGCCCAGAGATAATCCTACCCACCTCTGGTCAACTACTCTACCACAAAGGAGGCAAGGATATACAATGGAGAAAAGACAGTCTCTTCAATAAGTGGTGCTAGGAAAACTGGACAGCTATATGTAAAAGAATGAAATTAGGGCTTCCTTGGTGGTGCAGTGGTTAAGAGTCCGCCTGCCGATGCAGGGGACATAGGTTCATGCCCTGGTCTGGGAAGATCCCACATGCCACGGAGCAGCTGGGCCCGTGAGCCATGGTCGCTGAGCCTGCGCATCCTGAGCCTGTGCTCCACAACGGGAGAGGCCACAACAGTGAGAGGCCTGCGTACCGCAAAAAAAAAAAAAAAAAAAAAAAAAAAAAGCATGAAATTAGAACACTCCCTAACACCATACACAAAAATAAACTCAAAATGGATTAAAGACCTAAATGTAAGACTGGACACTATAAAACTCTTAGAGGAAAACAAGGAAGAGTACATATGACATAGATCACAGCAAGATCATTTTTGACCCACCACCTAGGGTAATGGAAATAAAAATAAACCAATGGGACCTAATGAAGCTTAAAAGCTTTTGCACAGCAAAGGAAACCATAAACAAGACGAAAAGACAACCCTCAGAATGGGAGAAATATTTGCAAATGAATCAATGGACAAAGGAAAAACCTCCAAAATATATAAACAGCTCTTGCACCTCAATATTAAAGAACAAACAACCCCATCCAAAAGTGGGCAGAAGACCTAGATAGACATTTCTCCGAAGAAGACATACAGATGGCCAAGAGGCATATGTAAAGCTGCTCAACATCACTAATTATTAGAGAAATGCAAATGAAAACTGCAATGAGGTATCGCCTCACACCAGTCAGAATGGCCATCATCAAAAAATCTACAAACAACAAATGCTGGAAATGGTGTGGAGAAAAGGGAACCTTCTTGCACTGTTGGTGGGAATGGAAATTGATACAGCCACTATGGAGAACAGTATGGATGTCCCTTAAAAAACTAAAAATAGAATTACCATATGACCCAGCAATCCCATTACTGGGCATATACCCAGAGAAAATCGTAATTCAAAAAGACACATGCACCCCAATGTTCACTGAAGCACTATTTACAATAGCTAGGTCATTGTCGGTCACCTAAATGCCCACTGACAAAAGATGGATAAAGAAGATGTGGTACATATATACAATGGGATATTACTCAGCAATGAAAAGGAACAAAATTGGGTAATTTGTAGAGATGTGGATGGACCTAAAGACTGTCATACGAAGTAAAGTAAGTCAGAAAGAGAAAAACAAATATTGTATATTAAAGCATATATGTGGAATCTAGAAAAATGGTACAGATGAACCAGTTTGCAAGGCAGAAACAGAGACACAAATGCAGAGAACAAACATACAGACACCAAGAGGGAAAAGCGGGGGGTGGAGGGCGATGAATTGGGAGATTGGGATTGACATGTATATGCTATAAGGTATAAAATAGATAACTAATAAGAAAAAAATATAGAGAACACTTTGGCACCCTAAAAAATAAAGTATCATCATACATGTTTTGATGTGTAATATTCTTTATTATTTCATTCTAATGGCTTTGAAATTTTTTGTATTCTTGAATTAAATGTTTTTGAACTTCAAATATGTGATGTGTTAGATATATTTTTATTATTAACTTAAAAAAATCTTTACTGAGGTTAAGAATGTTCTATATGATTTCTTTATATTGTTGAGACATTGTTGATGGTCTAGTAGGCAATTACTTGTTATAAATGTCCCTTGTGCTTGAGTAGAATGTGTATTTTATAGTATAAGTTCTATATATGAGTTTGTTCATGTTATCAGATAATGGTTCATTAATATTTTTGGCGTCCTTGACCTAAACATTATTGGGGTACTTATGTTAAAATATTCCATTTTTATTTAAGTTTGTTTCTCTGTTTAACTGTGGCAAGTTCATGTAGTTGAAGGCTATGTTATTAAAGGCATAGAAGATGATTTATAATGACTCCTTTATCCTTAAAATGCTTTTATTGTTCATTTTGTTTTGCTTTACCTTTTTCTTTGCCTGATCATAACATCCCTATACAGTATTATCACATTCTGTGTGTACCAACACCTTTTTCCATATCTTACTCTGTCACCTCTTCACTTTTTAAAATAAAAAATAGGCATATGCTTTTTAAAGAGGTGTATCTAAATTCTTTCCTTGAGTAGGTAAATCTTAATTTATTCACATTTATTGTGATTACTGGTAAAAACTCATTTTGTGTTTTCTATGAATCATGTCTCTTTTTTCCCCTCATTTGCCATGATAATGAGTAAGTTTTCTGTCTGCCATTCATGAGCAGCAACTTCACAATGATGAGTCAGATGTAGATTTATTTTTATCATACTCTTTGATATGAAGTTTCATGTCACTCTGTAATTCTATAAAATTCTCAGTCATTTTTCCTTTCTCTCACTAGCCTTCTGTCTTTGAGGACCTACCATTAGACTCACGTTGGAGCCTCTACATCCTCCATCTCTTAATCATTTTTCAGGGCTGCATTCTGTGTAACATCCTCCAATATATATTCCAATTTACCAATTCTCTCTACAATTTTATCTCATCCCCTTTTTAAGTTTCTTTTATCCAGTGACTCTACTAACATCTAGCATTCTATATGTTCTTATTTGCAAATCTTGTTTGTCACAGTGTCTTAGTCTATCATTGTGATTTTAGTTACTTTCTTATTGTCCTGTACATTTTTGAAGCCCTGTATTCTCTTTCAGATTTTTCTCTTTTTTCAAGTCCTTGTGATGTTAATCCTCTTGTTTGTTTGCAAGGTGGCTGTATCTGAGGGAGACCCTGGTTCTCTGGGTTATTGAAATATCCCAACAGAGTGGTTTTACATATGCTTCTGTCAGCTGCCCCAGGAATTTCCCTGATCCTGGACCTGTTAAATGTCAATTACTCACCTGAACTGTCAGGTCACATAAATTCAGACTCCACAAATGCATATGCCATATGTTTGGGATTTCAACTCTTAAAGTATTTTATACTTTTATCCAAAGTCTTAAGTAAAGGCAAATTTTTTGATTCTCCAAAAATTATAGTCTAGTTACAGTCTCCTATTCACAAAGGGGTACCAGTTATAAGATTACTGAAGGGATATCATGTCCAGCTCATTGCCTTGGGTGGGTTTAAAGCAGTATCATCTAATCCCACATTGTCATTAAGACCTCAGATGCAGAACTTTAAATCCTGTTTCTATGTTCAGTACTCCCATGGATCATAGCAGCTTTCTCAGTTTGTGAGACTAGTAATTTGATTTCCATTTCTTCTTAATATGTAACACATGGGATTTTAAATTCTTTTTTGAGCTTGATATGCACAGAAAGTAATTATGGTTACTATATTTTATTCACCACTTCCATGTGTTTAGAGTGAGGCATATCAGTGTTAGATAAGTATGCCTTATTTTACATTCTTATTTCTTAGCATGGTTATACACTGTATTGTGCTTTATTTTTTCACCTAACAACTAATATTGTGATTATTCTCTATCAATAATCATAATTTTTGTCTTTTTAATGGCTGCCTAGTATTCCATTATGTTTATGCAGAATAATTCGTGTAACCAGACTATTTCCCATAACATTTAAACTAAAAAAAGAATGTTCTCACTGCACGAAATGTGGAAAAGATAGAATATGTTGATGCTTATGTTTCTAGTTCTTTTTCTTTCATATATATTGAATTTATATGCAAACTTATATGATTTGGTAACCTGAACTATTAGTTTAGTGAACACATTTTATATCTTTAAATATTCTTTAGTAACTACTATGATTATACAGTAATGCATTTTAGGGATACATAAAAATTTATTTTACCATATCACATTTGGATATTTAAGTTGTTCCAAACTATTCACTAACATAAATAATGTCTAATGCACATCCTTACATATTAATATTTTTATGTCTCTTATTATCATTGCTCACTTAGGATTAATTACTACAAATGGAATGATCAGTTCAAAGGTATAAATATTGTATGATTTTGATACATATTGTGAAATTGCCTTCCAAAATTATATTCCAAGTTGCCTAAAATTCCTCCAAGGGAGTATAAATGCCTATTTCCTCATATCTTCTTCAATGTTTTCACATTTTAAAATTTTTGCAAAAACGGTGGGCAAAACATTGGCATTTCGTTGTTTTAATTTACATTTCTTTAGTGAAACTAGGGATCTTTTCATATGTTTACTTTTTAATTCTTCTGTGAATTGCCTGTTTATAATTTTGCCCATTTTTCTACTGGAATATTTTTTTCTTTTTCATATTCATCATCTGGTTGTCTATAATAGACTATATATTCTGGAAGGGTACATAGGTATTTCATTATGAAACTTGCATACCTTAAAATATCTATTTTTATCATGTGTGATTGACAGCTTGCTTGATATAGAATTCTTAGATCCCATAGTGAAGCAGGAATTGTTCACCCAGACTTGGGTTTTCCCACTTGTTAGGCAAATGTGTGCTCCTTGAATTCCCTCATGGTACACCCATTTGCAGTTATAATCTTCCACTGAGTCTTAAACTGCCAGGCTAATTTATGTAATTTTCAATTCAGTCATCATTCAGCCTGTATAACTATGGATAAAGCCTGCAGTATGGGAGCCTGAAGCAGAGGAATCACCTCGGAGCAGTTTTTCCTCCATGACTGTTATGAAGCAAAACTGTTGGGATGCTGCTCCAATTTCTGCCTGGGTCTTTATGGTGTCACTTCTCACACTACCCATATGGTATTTGTCTACCTATGTCATGATGCCCTCATGCACAGATGACTTTCACCATGGAAACCCAGGAGTCTCCACACAGGACTGGTAGAAGGCAACTTATCCAAAGTAGTAGATGAGACTTCGCATCTTACATTCTGTGATATCAGCTTGTCCCCCGTGTCAGTGGGCGTTAGTGGGGCTCTGCTACGACTTTTTTCTCCTTACTCACCCTACTACTCTACTGCTTTCTCTAGAGGCTGACAGGTCTTTTAATATCTTGCTCAATGGAGTCCCACGAGCACAACATCTCACAAAAAAATCCTAGACGTTTTGAACATAGGGCTGACACCTTTCTCATTTTCCCAAATTAGATGCAGGTTTTAATTCTTCTTCCTTCCTTTGGTCATTTGCTTGGAGGTTTGAGAGGATGGAGCAAGAACTGTTAATTTTATCATCTCACCAAGAAGTTCAGTCTTTGATTTCTTCAGGTCAATCAGTGTGGTCACGTAGTGTGATTTTCAAACTTGGACAGTAATGGAAATTACCAGGGGTGATTGTGTACAAGGTAGATGCCAGCCCCTCACTTCCAGAGATTCAAATTTAGTAACTCTGAGACGTACCCATAACCTATATTTCTGATAGGCAACACCCCCTCCAGGTGATTCTCATATAGGTCCTACCATAGTTTGAGAAAACCCAATGTAAGGAAAATTTAAAAAAACTAAACCAGTGGTTTTCCAAGTATGACCTGTAGATAGGTAAATAAGGTCTACAGATCAGCTTCACCCGAGAACTTGGTGGGAAAGTAAATTTTGGGACCACAACCCAGACCTACTAAATGAGAAACACGGGGGGTGGTGCCCAGCAATCTGTATTTTAACAAGCCCTCCAGGGGTTTCTGATGCATGCTCAAGTTTGAGAATTACTGAACCAGTGGGTGAGCCAGAAATCCCATGATCTAACCTGAGACTTGCCTCTAGCTATAGCTCAGTGACCAGGGGAAATTTATTCACTCTCTCTGGATTTCAACTTCCCATTACAACGTAAGGATGAGAGGTCAAATATCTCCAAGGATCCTGTAAGGCTTAATCTCAAAACTATTTTATAACACCTTCCATGTTTCATTGTACTTTTTTCATGAAATAAATTACATTTGGTTGAGCCTTGAGCACTATTATTTATATTCCATAGGGATGCCCCAGCATCCAATAGCAACTATTTCCATGGAGCTAATCAATCGAGCCCAGAACAATTCAAAATATATGCATAGATGTTAACAATAATCCTGAGTGTGGACTGCATATAAATCCATGGGCAATGGTTGTTTTTCTTTCTTCTTTTCTTTTTTTTAACATAAAAAGGCTGGGCTCCATGGGCATGTGGTTTTCTTCATCTCATTTTCTTCATCTGGCTCATTTGGTCTTAATTACTAGGGCTAGTTCTTGAATTGCAGCAGCTTGTTCTAAGTAGCATATGGCAG